>NC_062518.1:9645843-9945843 GCF_022655615.1 Tachysurus fulvidraco
TCAGATGCTTGGAGGTCTTTGAATGCAAAAGAAATCAGTGAGATTCAGTCCTTTCTGCTCAGTCTCTGTCTTGAATGCGTGTAACCAGCAGCACTAGAGAAGCTTTATATAGACCAGCGCTTCCCACTCACTTCTCCCTCAGTGTCGTCTGATCTCCCTCCAGCTCCTCCTTACTCACTGCACGATCATGCTTCCGATTTCCATCCCGATCCTCCGGAATGTCCCTCGCCCCTTCCCGGAAGCTGAACAGCATGCGGTGTGAAGCTGACAGGGGGCGGAGAGGGAATATTCATTTTCATCTGGCACTCAGGGATCCCAGAAACAGAGATAATTCTCAGATCATGAAGGATTTGAGAAGATACATGACAGTGAATTTTCCCTTGAGGCAATGTGAATATATGTTCATGTTCAGTCCTGTCGAATGCTAAGGAAGAGCTGTGGCATGAGATTGCGTTGGTGTACCGGCTGAGCTGACGCTCCTGATCTATTTCAGGGCCACAGATGGCCTTTGGCTGCAGGGGAGTGCAGGAGAGAGAGAAAAGGGAGAGAGCAAGACAGAGAGAAATAGTGAGAGAGAGAGGGAGAGAGAGAGAGAGAGAGAGAGAGAGAGAGAGAGAGAGAGAGTATAGACGTATAGAAAATGACAGAGTGAGAAAATTATAAATCTATTATATCTTAGGAATTTATACAAAAACATTTTCGAACTGTTTTGAAAAGCTTTATTACATTATATAGTATTATATTCTTCAGATATATAATTAAAAACAGTGTGCAGTTATAAAACAGCTATAATGAACCAGGGATTGGATTAATTGTGTCAATTTTAAGTACTAGTCATTAGGTATACTTAAAAATGGACTAAATAGAGTACAGATTTCATATTTGGATATATTTTACACAATTTCTTAAACTAAATAGATTCTCAATTCTAATTCTTGAGTAATAAAGAACAGACTAGACTATAGTAGAAACTAGACCATTTATGTCATATCCTGCCTAAACCGAGAGGCTAATAACATTTTTTTTCCAGATAAATTAATCTAGACTCTTAAAACAAAGGCTTCTGTACAGAACTTGCTTTATACATAATCTAGAATAATCCAATTTAGATGTTTCTTTCTAGAATAATGCAGGGGTTTTATTATTATTATTATTATTATTATTATTATTATTATTATTATTATTATTATTATTATTAGTGTTTTTGTTTAAAAAATGTTAAGTTAAGATAAGAAAATTCACAGTATAAATTTATTTATTTAAAAAAACATCCTCCCTCTTATTTATTTCAGTGTTTCTATGATTTCAGTTTTAATTATTTCACGCATTTATTAACTATATGTTAATTTCTAAAATATGTTAGAAGCACATCGTTTTAAAACATAAAAAAATGCTTTCACCTTACACGTAAAAAAAAATGCTTTCACCTTACACGTTATTTAAAGTATAGACCAGTCTAATTTAAAAGGTTCACTGTTCTCCAAGGCTTTTACATAGAAGAAACACTTTTTAAGAGTGTATAGTTATGTTATGAAGCTGTATGTCTCATGCATAAGTAAAACAGGAAGGAATGCTCAGTAAGAGCTACAGCGTTATTACACATATCTTTAAGAACTGATTTCAGCTTTTGAAAGCTCAGTAACCAATTTCTACAATATTATACAATAACTTATTGTTTGAGATATTGGTGTCACTATTATACAAGAATGCGAGCTTATTACAATATTAAACACACATCAGATGTATTTGCTATATAATACAGCATTATAACATGTACTCACTGAACTGTATCTTAATGTGAGTCACAAGCATCTAATATTTCCTTCGTATTTTCAATGTTCCGTGTTTCTCATGTTTTAGACGAAATAGATATAATCCATAATTCAGCAAAGTGCAAGAAATTACCACCAGTTGAACAACATCCTCTGTTAAAGGCATAAATAAGACGACTGAAATAAATCACTCTCTATCGTTAAATTAAACCACTAATCACAGAGGATCAGGTTCAGATGTAGGTCAGCATTAAATCCAGGAAGCTCACATTAGAGCGTTTGTTATGTTAATGATAATCTACAAAGCGGTTTCTTAAGAGCTAGTCTAAAAGTCATTACACTCAGCTCAGCCCACAATCAGCTTCAGGTATTTAAACTTTGCACCATCGCTGCTACTGACCATTTCACAGCTGGAACTCATTTCTCAAATTGACCTTCTTAATTCTTAATGCATTCAACTTAGCACATATTAAACATTTTATCGAGAAATCCTTAATTGCACAGTTAAAGCTCAAATGTACCCCTATAGCTAAAAAAAAAATAGTAACTCAGCAGTTATTCATCATAATGATCATAATTTCCTACTGAACCCGATAGGGAATAGTATGTAAATCACAAGAATGCCATTTTTTTCAGGTAGAGTCTGGTTGCTGATTATTCATTCATTCATTCATTTTCTACCGCTTTATCCGAACTACCTCGGGTCACGGGGAGCCTGTGCCTATCTCAGGCGTCATCGGGCATCAAGGCAGGATACACCCTGGACGGAGTGCCAACCCATCGCAGGGCACACACACACTCTCATTCACTCACGCAATCACACACTACGGACAATTTTCCAGAGATGCCATTATGCATGTCTTTGGACCGGGGGAGGAAACCGGAGTACCCGGAGGAAACCCCCGAGGCACGGGGAGAACATGCAAACTCCGCACACACAAGGCGGAGGGAATCGAACCCCGATCCTGGAGGTGTGAGGCGAACGTGCTACCCACTAAGCCACCGTGCCCCCCTGGTTGCTGATTATGATTTTCTTAATAGATGATGATGTAAATTAAGGTGCACCACAAGGTACTGTACTGAAGCCATTGCTATTTTCATTACATTTCCTTCCTTTAGCATATATATATACAGTATATCATCCAAACCAGAAGACAAACACCATCCTGAGTGTCTTTGTGTGCATAAGCAAGCTTCTTCTCCTACTGCATGCTATTTGTATAGGATGCTGCAACAATGACATTGTTGTAGACTAACCCCGAAGTTAACGTCTCCCTGGTTCCCTTGACAAAAAGCTAATAGATAATTCATAATAATTTCTCGAATTGTTGAAGAAAATAAGCTCTATGACCAACAAACATTTAAGATTTTAGAGATTTTGTTCATTACAATAATCTTCACAAATGAATACAAATTTTTTTATGCAATCACCAGAAGAGTGAAGAATCTTTCTAATCTAAAGAAGAATCTGAACGATTGGAAAAGTTGGAATAGCTTGCAGGAGTGTGAGTATACACCCAACAAAGCTGTAGTAGACAAGTTTTCCTGTTTGGTTTGATGACATTTAACCCTTGTATGTTGTTCGGGTATGTGGGACCCATATTCATAAACATCAATAGTTTTGAAAAACATTGCTTCCTTGTAAATTTGTTGATTTTTTTCCACTCATAACTTGATTAAATTTGATTTTCTTTTTTTTATTACATTTTATTTAAAAAAAAATTAGTAATTGGGATCAAGTAAACATCTGTAGAGTATTAACATAAAATTTTGGATTATGTTGAAATAAAACCCAAAAATGCAGCGGGTCCTCCAGACCCATGAACAAAAATACGAACACCATACAAGGGTTAATGTCCCTAACAGCCTCTGCAACCCCATTGTGGAAAAAGTCCCATTTACCAATCACCTTTTTCAAGAAATGGAAAAAAAAAATTGGGGTAATAATAATAATAATAATAATGTATTTTATTTTACATAATAAAACGTTTAAATATTTGCAGCTTGTTTTAACCACCGAACGTATTCCAGACATTTAATCAACAACCCATTAAAAAAAAAAACATTGACTTCAGGACAATGGAACAGAAGAAAAAAAAACTGTACACAATTCATTTACATGGTATTACATCTGCTTGATACCAGCTATCCGATATGTTTCATCTTGATTAATTTTAACTGGTTTAAGTGCAAATGTGTTCCCAGTACACTGAGATCACATATTACTGCGATTGGTTTCCTTGATCTATAAAATATTCACTAAATATTGACCTTTTTTCTTTCTACTGGATGTCTCAGTAAGAATAAACTGAATGTAGTCAGGAAAGCAGCAGCCAAAACCTTTCTAAGAACAAGAAACCCTGAAGATATCAGCCCTAATTAATCAACACTACCTTGGTGTTTGGTACTGATCTACAAAGCTTTGTGGAGTTGTTGTTGTTGATGTTTTTTTGTTTTTTTTTAATATCTGAAAAAAACATGTTTAACTTAATCATGCTTTCTGTCAGAACCCAGCATTGTGAAAACTTCAGTAGTGTGAAATGTTTTTCTCCTCAAAAACCCCAGCTATGTGTTATATAGTTTTCATTTTTAGGACTATATATATATATATATATATATATATATATATATATATATATATATATATATATATAGATAGATAGATATATATATATATATATAGATATTAAAAAGGTGTGTATCTGTGGCTTCAGGAGAACAGGAAATGAAGGTGCTGGTGAAACGGTTAAGATGTCGTTGCACATTAGCGTTATTGTTGAGACAAGCTAATGTCTCAGGGTGATCTCATGCCTGTGCTACCTTCTGGCTTCCCTTTGTAGTCAAAACTAGGCTTAGCAACATCTCAACTGCACTAAGATCATCATATGTCAAGTACCGTTATACATGTTTTTTGCCATAAGTTTTACACATGTGCGCCTGCTGTTCAAGATCCCTGAAGATCGTTCCTGCTTTCTGGACCTACATCAGCACTTGTGAGGCAGCTGCATGCACCACCATCCTAATGATACTCACTGATCATTATTACACCCCTTTCAAACTCCTGCCATTTTATGATTTGTAATTACATTCACATTTACCTTTACTGCTGATTCCCTGCATGAAGTCATTCAATTTCTTTCATCTTAAATTCACTTATCATTCTATCTCCTGTAGTTTGAAATAGTTTAATGTTTTCTGAAAGACTTTCTGCCAAACTTGCAACATCTTGTAAATAGCTATAAGCATATCAAGGTCTAAACATTGACAGATTCTGTATTTTTTTTCCCATAGAATATAATGTTTATGTTGATTAAGTTTGTTCGGTAAAAAAAAACAGCCAATTTTGTGTGGGTATTTTTGGATATACTGTAGTATGTAACATTATTAACATATCAGTTCTATAACTAGATTAACTGCGTGATTTATTAATAAGAAGAGTTCTGCTCTATTGTATCATTTCACTCCGGGACTTAGATATTAGACATATGGGGAAAAATTGGTGAAAAAAATAAAGGATGTTCAATTTCCAGGATGTTAAACGGTTTCATTTTACAAATTTTTTAAAGACATATGAAAACAAATGTCAGGAGAATCTCTAGGGTAGGTTAAAATCATGCACTTTATGCTTTCCAGTAAATCAAAATATTTAACTCAATAAACTGGAGCATTTTTGATCCTGGTTACAGCTCTGACAACAATCCTCATCATATCTGAAAGATGTCTACTCTGCTTGAACCAAATGCCTTTCAGCCTCACTCACTTCCTACTGCAATCCCTGTATTTACTGCTGATCAGAAACTTGCTTTTTCTAGATTTTCTTAAAGGACTTGTCCTTGGCAGTGCAGCCATTAGTTTGCTCACTATTCAGAATGCAGACCCGATTTGTGTCTGCGGTTATAAAAAAGCAGCATATAAATGGTCTGAAACTGAATTTCTTTGGAATACAAAGCCTGTGCATGGTTTCTGTTCAAGTCCTGAGTGACCCCTGTACAATTCTTCCCTCTTGTAACATAACTGATTCAGATCATCAAGGGCTCGTTAATTAGCTAATGAGTTGAATCGGGGAAAGCATGCACTGCTATGACCATCTTGGAGCTGCTTTTGGCACCTTTGCCATGCCATCTGCTCTCCTCTATATCACAGGTCCATCTCTCATTAGCTTACCAAGCAGAAAGACACAAGCATGCTAGTCAACTAAAATATCTTTCCAAGACCATATTGCTGTATGTATTATATCAGGTCTGAGATTAGACAATATATAGAAAATAATCATTTATCAAGATAATCAATAATCGTTTATTAAGACAATCGTTTTTGTTGGTTATTCATTTAGAATTAAAGGCAGCTCCTTAAACCATACAGTAGACCATGAATTGTATGAATAAGTGGTTAGTGGGTCATAATCATATTCCTTCATTTGCATGAAGATATATATTATATAGAGACTAGTGATGAAGTCTAAGACTACCACGAGCTACCAAACTCCCTTCAGTAGGTCTTGCCAAAGATTCTACTACAAGTCTCGGAAATTGTACTAAATGGATGAAAGATCCTGTAACCATGAAAGCCGTATCATCATCATCATCATCATCATCCAGTGATCCCTTGTGCCTTGTTAATGGAATGGAGTTAACCTGGAAGAGATCGTTCACATAAATGGATAAATGTAAGTTTCTCTCAGGGGACAAGTGGAAGTCCCCTGGAACCATAAATATATAGAATGAAAAATGGCTAATATTTAGTAAGAATTTGAACAAAGCTTCTAGAACACAGCCATGTAGGATTAGAGATTAGATTAGAGGCTGGAAGTAATGTTGGGTGCTGTGGAGTTAGGATAACGTTATGTACTCAGTGATGCAATACCATTAGAAAGAAAGCAACTTGCAACAATGCAGTGACAGCGGGAAAGATGGATGTAATAGAATAGCTCAGTCATGTGTTGTGTTAATCATATGGCTAAACTGAACAGTACATGTCCTTTAAATACCAAAAGCTTGAGCGTTTTTTGCAACATTTTGTAGATGTTTGGTGACTACTAATCCACCTTAGACTGCCATTTTAAAAATATTCTTAAATATAAATCCAAAATAAATCAAATGAATCATCTAATAACAATTAGCCAAATATATCAGACCCATCCGATATTAAACTGTTGATTTGTTTGGGCCTGGGTTACTGGTTTCCTCCAGATTCTCCAGTTTGCTCTTACCGTCCAAAAACATGCCTCTATGTGGGAGTGTATAAAATGTGTGTTTCATCAAAGTGTACTCCAAATTCAAATTGTATTCAAATGTTTAATCATAGGGTTAAAATGACAAGTGGAGCCATACTGGTACGCCAAAACATCCTCCATAACATGAGAACAAGTGTTTTTCCTTTGATTTGTCCTCAATCTGTATATATAATTAGGCACGTCTATAACCGCTGATCCTAGAACAGTGCATTGGCGTTCAGACCACTTCATCTAATTACTGCAATGCAATACACTTAGAAGAAAAATCCAAACCTGACCAGGACAAAACAGCTGCTAAAATTGAATGAATATACAGGTTTGTTTTTTTTATATCTTCTGTTGATTTTCTGAGATTAAAATAAATAAATAAATAAATAAATAAATAAATAAATAATCAACACATTGTCTGCAGCAATCTATCAGTGCACAGTCACTTCAGGGACCAGACATCTTACTAAATCAGCGCTTAGTTACCCTTTGGCAGATAACACAAGTGCAAGTGCTTGTTTAGCCGGCTAGGACGCTTTCTATTCTTGTTTAATGAATTGGAACACACTTTTCTTGCCGTTTTTCTTTACTTCATCAGTTCACAGCGCTTGTGTCCAAATTGCTTCTAGCTTACCTACAGGGTGGCCCAAAAATGGGAGGGGAAATTTTCCCTACAAAAGGAGACCAATGCATCATCGTTCCTGTGAGAACTAAAGCTTCCTGCAGGTCCTAGAAGACATTTCTGACACCCATATATTTCTGTCTGAAACTTGATCTTACTTTTAATTCTACATTTCTTCTTATCTGCCAGTTTATACTGCATTTAAACAGCAGGTTTGTTTATTATTTTTCTTCTTTGCTATGTAGGTCTCATTTAGGTTCTGTCAGCTGGATGTTGAATACTCGGGCAAGGTGTGAGAAAAAAAAGCACATACTAACGATCAAATGAAAGTAAATTTAGTTCAAAATTTTAGTTAGAAGAATGTCTAAACTTTTGCACATGCCAAAATTATATTTTTTTTCTTTTTGAGTTAATCAAAGAGAAAAGTAACAACAATAAACCATGTCATTTAGCCAGGGCTGCACAAACCTTTGCATACAACTGTAGTTTTCTATGAAACCAGATTCTTCTTCTTCACAACAAAAATTGATTATATGTTTTAAAATCAGTTATGAAGTTTAATTCATAATACGCATCTTACCGACCCTGCACTTTTAACAAATTGGCTAAAATATGTTAGTTTTCTTTTTGGTTGTTGTTATTTTTTGTAATTGACTGAATTCTAAAGAACACAAGACTCATATCAAGCAACAAAGCAATCCAGTTTATATCTGCAAGTTTGGCATCAGCATCATGTTCTGTTCTCAGTGTCCTGAACTAAAGCCAAATCCATTTCATTTACACTCTGAACTCAGACCTTAACCAAGGTCATCAATACATCATAAATCCGTTTGAGAAAAGTGGAAATGGAAAAAAAACTATGCTCTTAGTTCACCTGCATCTACATCACACTGCATAAGTAACACTTAAGTAACGATTAAAAATGTAATGACATCAATTTAGTGTAATGAAAATACAATCTGTGTAAACAAAAATGTCTTACAGAAACACTCATGTGGTACCGACAATCTGAGGGAAATGATTAATTAACATAATTAAATGCATCAAAACAAAAAAATCAGTCATCAAAAAAAAAAAAATCCAAAAAAGAAAAAAAAAGAGGTGGAAATGTAAGTGCTACAGTAAAACTTTTTTTTTTTTTTTAAATCCCCTGATTGATATACTGTACAAATGCAGACGCCAACTGCACCTGCAGAATACAGAATACACCCATCACCTAACTCGTGTGTCATCAATACTTAAAGGTGCAGTAGGGAACTTTGCCATACTTTTCGTATCCCATTTTTTTTTTCAATTTATTCATTTTCTAGGCACAAAAAAAAAATCATACATTTTCAAATCCACATTTGAGAAAAAAAAAAAATCAAAAAGGTTCCCATATGAAACTGGGTCATTTCTTTGTTTGTCTCTGGTTTACATTTTTCCGGCCCAGAAATGAGCTTAAGCAGCCAAAGCTGATCTGCTCAGCTATTCCCAGGATTGTCAATGTTTGAAATGGAATTACGAACCTTCTCACAGAAGAAAGCATTAAAAATTTACCCTCTAACTTACCCTCAATTAATACCAGATTAAACCTGTTTGATTTTCTGAATGTGTTCGTGGAAATGAGTGCTGAAGAGTTAATGTTACAGGTACGAACACCTGTAATCCTGTGCAATTAGCAAAGCCATGTAGAAATGCTTCTTAACGAATGCAGCAGATTTATTTTTTGTTAGCGATGCCACTGAAGTGCTTGTGTCTCGTCATTAGAACTAAAACAAATGCAAAAATCTGAAAGACTCAAACTAGCAAAAGAAACAATCCTATTAGTTGCAATGAAGCAGTGAAGCAGGAATCAACCTCAATCTCCAGAGTGAAATGAAAAGACTTTTTATGGAATTTTTGTTTTGGTCCACCATCTTCTCCTGTCTGAAGTCTGAAGCCAATCCTGCCTCGTTTACTGCTGAGATCTTCTTAGCCCTGCTTCTGCTTCTTGAGGTAACGTGCACGCTGAGACAGACCCATGTTCATGATGTGCCTGCTGAGCAGTCGTGCAGGAAGTAGAGAAGTGGTCACCCAACCCTGCAGAAATATAATATAATACAATATTAAACAAACAAACAAACAAATAAATAAAGTTAGCTTGAACTTCAAGGTTTGGGACTATTCAGCTTTCTTGTACAGAAAATTCTTAAGCAAGGATGCTGCTGCTAGAAATGAAAGATAAATATTGATAAATAAATACAATAAAGTTTGTTGTTAAAAAAGTCATGAATATATGGAATATAAAAGCCCTGGTTCAGACATAAACATCAGTGGATATAAGAAAAATCAGTAGTATTCTTGGTCGAACGTATTTTTGCCAAAAGGATGTACACACATTGTTCGCTTTAACACATACTAACCTCCTTACAATCACAAGGCTATTGATTTGTACAACCTGTACAGCAGCGTCCAGTCTACTGAGACAACACTACTACTGAAGTCTACTTCAAAAGACACAGAACTGGAGATGGTGAGCTTGTAAAAAGTTCAGGTTCTCACCATGATGGCATGAGGGAGGTAGCCGTTTGTTTGGCTCTGAAGGCCCACGGTGCTCAGCTGCGACGAGACGTAGCGCTCCGGAGTGGGAATGTCCAGAGACGCTCGCTTGATCTTACTCAGCTTGGTTGTCACAAAGAAGGGCAAGACGCTCTAGATGGAAGTGAACATTATATACATTAATAACCAAAAAACGTTTCCTCTGATCCTCCTTTGCATTTGTTTCCTGGGGGATTTTCCTGCGTTTAGTTCTCAGATTGATGAAAATCTCCAGCTATCATGTCTGGTGAGGGGGAAAAACAACATGTGCTCAACTCTGAAAAGAATCTGCTGATCGTACGGGTCACAGCGCATCATAACACTCAGCAGAAAGCGCCATCTACCCTCTTCTGCATCCTGATCTCAACGGACACACACGATTAGCTAGTGTATGATTAGCTTTGATAGACAGGAACAGACACAGAAAGACATTTCTCTATTCACACCTGTTTTCTCTCTTACCTGGATGATGACGCCCTTGCTTCTGTACTCAGCATCCAGTCCACGAGAGAAGAAATCCACAAAAGCCTAAATAAATATAGTAGAAAGCATTAACTGAAACAAGTATTCAAAAGATAGGATAAAAGAGGGGGGGGGGAGGCTGAGCAAATGGTTTCTTTCAATCGCTTAACAAAGTTTCCCACTCAAGCATTGTGAGGCCTGAACATTAAAATGTGTCAGAGAAAATGTAAGAAGGCTTTTTTCCTTTTAGCTCTGCAAAACAAGCTGAAGGAAATTAGTGCTCGTGTGACTCGGGAGCTCTGAGAGAAAGTGAAAGAGAGAAAGAGACTTAATGAACAGAAGACACACAAAATCTTTAAAAGACGAGGGTGCTGTCGGTTATGGGTTATTTTTCTTTTTATCCTTCGTTTATTTGCTTACTCCGTCCATCGACAGTAAATCCCAGTGTTCAGTGGACCTGAGGACTGCAGGGGACAAACTGCTGCTTTGTGTTGCTCTACGAGAGAGAGCATTTGTCCACAAAAAGGCCAGTGGGGACAGCTTCAATGACATCACGTGCTGCGTGTGTGTTGCTAAGATACACCGATGTAAGAGACGGTCTGCTCGGCTTTGACTGCTGCATGATTTTTCATACATTTCACTCAACAATCCGTAAATTCTTGCTTATTTCTCCTGCCACGTGACGTACAACACCGACGGCGTTTGAAGTCAACAGAAACTTGATTTGAATGCTTCAGATTATTTTTGTGATCTCGGTTCACAGGCACATGAATCCAATGCATGAATACATTTGAATGAATCCATATTCAAGAGACATGTCTGCTTTTGTGGTGACCAATCAAATCAGCTCTGTTTTTTCCCCCTGTAAGAACCGAGTGTTCACAGTGCAGCAGAGTGACATTTACATAATGACATACGATTAGACATAATTGACTGATTTTTAAATCGACTTGTACTGCTAGAAATACCCAGCTGACTGAAACAACTTATAGCAAATTTGTCATCTTAATTAGTCCAAAAAATGTATAAAAGGAGAAAGCCTGGTTTAGTTTCGAGTAGTGCGAATGATTTACACCAGCCATGTGCACAGAGTCTTTTCTGCTTGGCATGATTTTTTGATAAAACAATAAAAAATCCGTTTTTTTTTTTTTTTTAAATCACTACATATTGCAGGACAACTAACACGAAAGAGTTCTTTGTGTGTTTCCATGCAGAATTTTCCACATTTTAAAACAAAATTTTATTTATGTACTAACATTGCGTCAGCTTTAAAATTCCAAAAAATTTGTATAAATGCCAACTATAGAATTTATTGAATTCATATTGCTTGTCAATATATATATATTTTTTTTCCAAGTTTCAATGTAAAAAAAAGTACAATTTTGGTGATGGTGATTACGTAGGTATGACTTTAAACAAATCAGCATATTGTGACGTCACTGACTGGGTCTTCAACCCGTGCCTTTGGGCGCATCATTGCAAACCTTATTTTGATGCTGGGCACAGCTTTTTCCAGAACTTCGTGCCAAGTTAAAGCAGTGTTGAGCTGTTTTAATGAATTTTTTAGATGTATTATGGCGCCCGAACCCGTATGACTTTGAACGGTGACCGCAAACATTTTGTTTACTGCAGCCACAGCCATCATTACCAAGCGTGAACCGTTGACTCCGACAGTGAATGAGAGAACAAACAAGAATATTTTTAAGGATGGCCTAAATTTAAAATAATAATAAATAAATACATAAATAAATAAATAAAATTTTGTTTTAATTTGGGAAAAGCAGATGTGTTCATAAATATTCTAAATTTAAATTATACAACATACATTCTCTAGAAAAACTCCCTGAGACGACATGAGGAAGGAACATTAAGAGGAACCAGACTCAACGGGAAACCCGTCGTCATCTGGGTGACCTCTGATCAAGAGATTTGATCATTTCCCTTCTATAACTATATGGTCAAAAAGTTCAAAACAACACACTAAATCCACCGCAGTAAGACTCCATGCTTGGACTTGTCTGTGCACTTAAATGAATAAGAAAGAGTGTAAAGTTTTCAATAAAGTGTCAGGTGACCTTACAAACATTTCTATGGCAAAAAAAAATAATTGTGTGTTGATGAATATGATGAGACTCTGACTGGAGGTCAGGTGTGAGCGCTTGTCTGGGGCACCGCCGTGTCGTGTCGTTCCAGTTTCCTCTGCTCTAACACACTTGGTTTAACTCAAAAATGACTTCTTAATTAATGGGATGAATTAAATAATTGAATTAGTTAAAAGTTGAAATTCAATTAAGTTTTGTATGGCACTGAGAGTGTAAAACGCTAAGCATTGAGCTGTGAGTCTGAAGGATTCTCCACGGCCTTCATGGTCAGTTAAGCTAGAGAGCGTTTCGGGAACGGAGCCTGGCGAGGCGGAGGTGCAAAGTAAATTCGAAAAGGCTTCGTTTTTTTTTTTTTTTTGCTACACCGTTCCACACAGAGATTGGAAACATCTAACAACTATGCACACAGGTGTGTGTGAGACTGGAGCAGGAGAAGAAGTGAGGAAGTGAACTTGCCTTAGAAGATGAGTAGAGAGTGAGGAGAGGTACGGGGTACATGCCGCTCGCAGACGCAATGTTCAGGATGACTCCTTTAGACCTGGAATGAAACACGGCACATGGCAGAGATTTGTAGTCAGTGGGACCTTTTAACACCATCAGCTCTCTGATAAGCGCTCTTTTCTCTTTCCTAACAAATGGGCAGCACATAAATGGGTCAGGAAATTCTACCTAACTTTTATCTTCTACCTAAATTCTAACTAACTAACTCTTCTTTCTGTTCATTACTAAGTTTCTGACATCTTCAAAAGGTGCTCACGTTCTATATAGCAGGTTTTACCTTAGTACAGAGACCTCGTATTAATGGCTCCATCTAACCCCTGCTTACACACACAGCAGCTCGGCACCCTCTTGTGGTAACATCACAGACTAACAGCGAGTGAAATTCCCCTCAAATATTCCTTTTTTTATATATATAAAATTGCTGTGAGGTGTTTCCATTTTTTTTTTTTTTTTTTTTTTTTTTTGAGATTTACGCAAGTCTCCAAAAGCCAAACCACACTTCATCCCTGTGTGGCCTAAAAGTAGCCAAGTGTGCATATCTTCTACTTTTCAATTATAATGAGATGATGGATTATGCTATTTCTGTCCTCTGTGTCAGCACACACTGAGCTGCTCAGCTTTTCTGCCAGGTATTGAACACTACAGGATTGTGCAAATAAAAAAAATCAAAATGTTCTACACTGTACTACAAAGTCGACGAAAACAATAAAAAACCTTTCTGAGCGAGAATCTGATCTATAGGTGTGAGTCTGTACTCTTTCACACTTCACACATAACCGGAGGGTTATGGACGAAAGCAGAGGCTCTGATGCAATGGGAGGGAAAAGGATAGAGATAGATTAATAATCTGGTCTTGCGTGCAATTTTACCAATTCAAGGAGGTTTCTGAAAATAAATTGCAGGAAAAAAAAACACAACAACTCTCAAATCCCGTTGAGACTAAGTAACTCACCTGTCAACCATCCTGGGCAGCACGAGCCGAGTCATCTGTAGTAAAGAGGTAGAAGTGATGAGAAATGAAGCATAGCATGAAATATACTGAAGAAGAAAACCTTGAGCTCAGCTACAGCACAACAGACTAGTCAGTGAACTATACTGAGCAACAGGAAATAATGGTTAGTGGAGTGCTTTAACAGTTCTGAGGAAAAGATTGGCATTAAAGGGTTGGCACTAAAGTGGCAGCAGAGGGCGAGGGGATGTAGCTCCGGTTGTGCTGTGTCGGACCTTCATTGAGATGAGGACAACCCTGTAAGGATCCTGAGGCGTCTCGAGACGACTCTGCTTCATGACGTATTCGGACATTTATAGAGAAGATACTGACTATATGTGGTCTTTGAGGACAACAACCTCCTGATCGATACACAATTGCCAGACTATATTTATAATCTCACAATCCAGTGTCACCTAAATGAGAAAGAGGTTCCCTTTGAGTTTGATTCCATCTCCAGGTTTCTTCCTTTCACATCTACGGGAGTTTTTCCATTTCGACAGTCGTCTCAGTCACCACAGACTCTCTCATCGGTGATAAATACAAACACATTTAAATACAAGTCTAATATTAATCTTGAACTTTTGTATTATATTAATCTTTGTGTAATATTACATTTTTTGTATTATGTTTCTTATGTTCTGTAAAGCTGCTTTGAGGCAATGTCCGTTGTTAAAAGCTGAATATAAAGTGTTATGTTACTTTCTACACCATAGATCAAAAGCAGGGATTTATGCACAGAGACATTATGTACACAGGTTTTATGTGCTCACTTGAATTCCACTCATTAATACATCGTGGTTAAGATGTAGTCGAGGCCGTTGAGTCGGAGACATGAAGTTAGCTGAGACTGAAAGGTGTCGAGGCCGAGTCAAGATCGAGTCCAAATGAAGGAGGAATCAAGACTGAAAATCATCAAAAACCTTTTTCTGAAACTGGCTTCATTAATATACGGTGCTAAAGATTAGCAGGAATTACTTCTTCTTAAATTTTGTGCATTATGTTTATGAACTCTCAGTCGAATCACAACCGTATTTAGTGAGATTAATGCCCAAGAGTAAGACAAGCCTGAGTACAAATGGCCATGAAAATAGACTATTGGTGAAAATGTCCTGAGACTTGACTCGTGTTATACAGTCCTGGACCTCAGATCCACAACAACCCTAATCGACATACAGTGCTTGCTGAAAGGGGATGAAAAAACTTTTACAATCAATACAATCTCCCTTATAAATACTACACAAGTTGTGAAGTGGTCTGAACATGTAACTGTGCAGCATCGCAACACCAATGTGATTATGCCAAAACATTGTAAAGACAGTGTTGTGGGCAGTCGTGGCCTAATGGTTAGAGAGTCTGATTCGTAACCCAAAGGTTGTGGGTTCGAGTCTCGGGCCGGCCACGACTGAGGTGCCCTTGAGCAAGGTACCGAACCCCCAGTAACTGCTCCCCGGGCGCCGCAGCATAAAAATGGCTGCTCACTGCTCCGGGTGTGTGTTCACGATGTATGTGTGTTCACTGCTGTGTGTGTGCACTTCGGATGGGTTAAATGCAGAGAACAAATTCTGAGTATGGGCCACCGTACTTAGCGTATGTCACGTCACGTCACAATTCAATTTATATGTCTAGCAGCTTCACAGAAGCATAGAAACGGAATAACAATTGTAAAGTTTAAAATGAAATTACTATTTCTCTCTAACATCTATCCCTAATGAGTAAGACTGAGGTGACGGTGATGAGGACAATCTCCCTGAGGTGATATGAAGAAGAAACCTTGAGAGGAACCAGACTCAGGAGGAAGCCTCGGTCTCGTTTGGCGGATTAACGTGAATGGAAATAATGTCATTCCAAGAGCTCCTGAGGAACTAACAGGTCAGCGTAATCAAAACTTACAGAATATAAATCTCGAGTTAAATTAATTCCCTGCAACTGCATTTTCAGTCATTTGATTGTATTCTATATTTTATTTTTTTTTGCATGATATCGTTCCACAAGACGACCTTGCAAAATACTGTACTGCTTTGATCAGAATCAAATTTAAGATGTTTGCTTCATGCCCCAGCAGGTCTTTAGTTCTGGTTCTGGACCAGATCACAGAAGAGAAGTGACACTCACCTGGCAGACTGAGGTCATGTTGATGTTGATCATGTTGTTGATGAACTGGAACAAGACACAGCCATTGGTGTTCATTTAGAATTGATTTCAACAGCTTTATCCACAGATGCAGTTTCATTCACAACCATATTTTAATCATTAATAATTAATATTTCCATGGATTTTAAAGAGGTCACAGTCTGACAGATACTGTATAAGCCTGAATCTGTTCCATTGATGTCACCTTTTTAGATGTTGTCAGGAGGCATGTCCCCCATTTTAAATTATTAATACACCTGAAACATTAACTACAGTAAGGAAGTCTTGATGAAAGTGATGCAGGAAGCACACTGCCCCATGTTCCATCCCTAAACACGTTCTAGGCATGAAAAAATATAAAATAAATAAAAGCCTACGGCATAAGTCAAGCCTGACAGCTTCTCAGCTTGGTTTGGTTGAGGCTGTCGTTAATGACGCCGTCTTGACCCAACAAAATCTACAGTCATGATCCGCTCCTGGGTTTCAACATCAACGAACCAGTTCAAACTCAGGAAAACAAAATCCTAAAACTTCACTACTTACCTTATCCAGATTTGGTACGTTGAGAAAAAACTCGGGGTAAGGGTAGGATACTCCGACGTTGTTAACTGTGAAGGAAAAATTATAAGGACCAGATTTAAGACAAACAAAAAAAAAAAAAAAAAAAAAAAACAGATCAGAAAGATGAAAGCGGTTCCCATCCAGCAGGAGGCAGCAAACACTAGCATATGGCAGCTAGTGTTCATTAAAGAAACTCCTACTGTACTCAAAATATCCACTAGTTTAGAAAAAGAGACACCAGTTACACAGTCCATGCCTAGAACATTTTGTTCCAAAAAGCCCAAGTGACACTACAGGGACATGATAACAGCCGCTGAAATACCCAAGCTTCACACTGATTGGCTGCTTGGGAAAATGCAATCACGCAAACGCACACAAACGCACAACCTACCCAAGATCCCAATCTCAAGTCCAGCTAGTCCAGATTCAATCTTGGAATAGATATCCACTGATCCGAAGTCTGCAGAGATGGTTCTAGTCTCAACGTTGTACATGCTCTCTGAAAAATAACAGAGGGTGTTAAGGAAAAAAAGGGGGGGGGGGGGAGGATTACTTGAAATACAACATGAAATGAGAGGGGCTTTTATTTCAGCGATAACGGGACGTCAGTGAAGGACGGGCGAGGACAAAGCCGCAGGGTTTATTATCCAGTGTACAGACAAACACAAGGAATTCACAGTGCTACAATCATCCATGTAAGTTACAGAAATGTTTCCAGGCCAGTCGACTTTTTTACAGGCGTGCACGAGTGAACACAGGAAGTGAGCTGAGCTTTTGCATAGCTGCTTATTTTCTGTTAGCCTTTATGGAAGGCGGATAATAAATAACCTGTGGAACGAATTGAAAAAAGTTCAAAACTTTAAGCTGCAGACAAAAAAAAAAAAATGCATGAATTTGAATGATAAAAGAAACAAAATACTAAATGTAAAAAAAATAAATAATTAAATAAGAAAAAGCAAGAGAAATATATGGGGCAAGACAGAGGGAGAGAATGAGAGAAAAGAAGAAAGAAACTGACAAGAATGAAATAGAAATACAGTAGAAGAGGGAGAGAGAGGGGGACAGAGGGACAGAGAAAGGGCAGGAGAGAGGGGGAGAAATCAAGAAAGAGAAGAAATAGGAACAAAAACGGGAGGGGCAACAAAACAAGTGAATGGAGAATAAAATCAAGAGTGAAAGAAAAGGATGGAGGAGAGAGAGAGAGCTAGAGACTAGGAGACTGAAAGAGAAAAAAATATGGCTTTAGAGGAGAGAAAGAAAGGAAAGATGAAAGAGGTGCATTAGGAGAGATGCTGTGTGTGAGAGAGAGAAAGACAGCGAGAAGAAACAAGGCTCCATTCACTCCGTTCGTCTCTGCTCGTTCTCACAGGCTCGTCCCTGTAGACGCTGTCCTGCTTCATTGAAAAAGATGTGCAGGAGCAGGTGAACTGGAGCGACTCAGCACACAGGCAATTAAAAACATGACGGGAAAGAAGAAAGAAAAAAAAAAAAAAACTAACGCTGGAAATGTGCATGATATGTTGATGATGTGCGATATGTTCTGTTCTTAAACGAAAAAAAGATCACAAGCAGCTAAAAGTGATGCTGTGACGTTAACCTGCACGACTTCCTCATATTACAGCACTAATAACTAGCCACACACTGCGGTATCCTACAACACAGGATCTTTCATCTTTAGCTCTAGAACACGGAACAAACTAAACGTCGCTACATGAAATGAATCCAGTGAAAATGTTCTGTGAAAAAAAAAAAAATACATGAAATACATGTCCATTTGTTCTGGTGCCCCTACATGACGTATCCCAGGATGCACCTCCATCTGCGATTGTCCCTCAGTGTTGCAGCAGCCAGGCAACTTGGCTGGCACAGAGCCTGTCTTTCAGCGCGACACTAAAAATAGCCTGCTTCATTAACATCCAAACTCATTCAGCAGAGGGAGACACTCAGAGCCTCGCAAGCAGGAACAGCACTTTCCCTCCATCACAATTCCCTCTTTCAAGCACACACACACACACACACACACACACACGCACACACGCTTTTGCAAGCACACGCTTACTCGCGCACTCACTCGTGCAGACGCTCTCACCCCAGCACACACACACACACACACACGTCTCACTCTGTTTTCTCCTTAACTACACTTGTGGAGTTGCTCAGGTGCGCATCTAAGGACCAATTTTTTTTTCTGGATTTTTCCTTATGGTTAAATAATTCAGAAGCAGATTTTCTACTTTTATGCTGATAGACGGCTAATCACGTCTCAGGGAAAGGGTCTCCATAACTAGCCCATGGTTATCTGAAATTGGTTTGCTAAAAGCTTTACTGAAAAATCAGATGTTATTTTATTAGGTCCTCTCTATATACAAGAGGTTTCTTAGAAAACCTGCACGAGCCGGCTGCTTATTCAATCGCTGTCAAGTTACATATTAAGAATTCCTGGAAACTCAAATCCTCCGTTCGTCCCAGACGAGCCATGAGAAATTGAAAAATGTTATTGGAATTAACTACGCATGGGTCAAAATGCGAAACCAAAGCAAAAACAGCTAAATGGGGAAATATAGGTTTAGATTCATGTTGTTTAATGGAGACATTTTTCAAAGGCAGGCTACGGAGCATGAAGACTTAATGGCTATTCAGTTACTGTATAATAACATCAATAATGATAATTATTTAATGGCGTATACCAAAGACACTTTATTAGGAAGACCGGTACACCTGCTTATTCATGCAGTTACCCGATCAGCCAATCAGGTGGCTGCAGGGCAAGGCATAAAATTCATGCAGATATAAGTCAATTCAAATGCATATGTACTGTATAGCGCTTTTAGCGATGTTTATTGTCTCAAAGCAACTTTACAGAACATAATAAATGTTGCAAAAAAGTAGAAAAATGTTATTATATAAAGCTATGCAAAGATTCGAGATTAATATTAGACTTAAATTTAAATCTGCTTGTATTTATCCCTAATGAGCAAGCCTGAGGTGACTGAGACGACTGTGCTGAGGAAGAAACCCTGACACAATAGGGAACCTCATCCTCATTTGGGTGGCACTTGATTGGGTATGATTATAAACTGTTATGAACACCGGACAGTGTTACTATGAATAATGTCCTTTCTACAACCGTATACACTCCGGCAATTGTTTATTGATTAGGAGGTTTTTGTCCTCAGGGACTACGTGGAGTTGGTAACTTCTCTTTGAATGACTCTCTGACTCTTCACTGTCGCATGGCGGCATGTCGATTACTGGTTTGAGTATTTCAGAAAGTGATGATCTCCTGAGATTTTCAAGCGCATCAGCGCAGTGTTAACTCAAACAATAAAACACTGAGTAAGCAGCAGGTCTTTATAACCGTAGTGAGAATCAGAATGCACAATGCACTAAATCTTATGGTGGATGGGATACAGCAGCAGAAGTCTACATCGAGTCCTGTAGGCCGAGAACAGCCATCTGCGGTCGGCACGAAATATTTCAAATTCTTTATGTTTTATCAATCTTCTGAATGCGTCCAGCTTTAGTAGACCTCTGTCCATGGTTCCATGGTCTCAGTCAAACTCTGCTTGGGTCAGTTTACGGCGTCATGATCGAATTTTCTGGGATCAGACCGATATCTGTCAGAGATGTTATGATGTTTGATGTGAAGCTCTTGACTCCCATGTGATTTAAAACTGCCACGTGAGCAGCTCGATAAATAACCGCATGAATATATGGATGTACAGGTGTTCCTAATAAACTGGCCTGTGTGTTTTTTAGTATAATTATAATATATCAGGATTTGAGAGTAGGCCAATTTTTTGGTAACCTTGTGTGTAAGGAAAAGGTGAAGGAAGATAAAGAGGTTCTAGTGCACACCAATAATATCTGTCCGAAAATCACGTGACTGAGAATAAAATGGGAATAACAGCAAAAACGTAACAGCAGAAACACGCCAGGAAGGTACATACCAATGGATTTTGACACTTCATCCAGCTTCTCCTGAGTCCGGCTGATGAGGACGATGGCAAAGCCTCGGCGTGCAAGCTGAGAGGTGGAAGAGGAGAGAAAAAAGAAAGAAAGAAAAAAAAAACGCACAAACAGCCATTATAGCGTATTATCGTGTTCACAGGATTGGTGGAAAAATCTAAAAATATCCAGTTATCAGTTGTGTGTAAGCCTGGTAGTAATAAGTCAATCAATCATCCAGACAAATATACAGAAAATTAAATAACATTTTATTACATGGAGAAATAACATATGCTAAGTATAAGAGTATAAACAATTTAACTACTTGGAATACACACATTAGCGTGTTCAGTGATGTACAGTAAGACTGGATCCATTCATTCATCAGCGATTAGCGTTAGGTCTGTGCTCAGGAGCTCTTGGTTACACAATTCCACTCGACTATAAACCTTTGCAGAACGGACATTATTAGCATTTAAATTATTTCCTGACCAGGGTCACCTAAATGACGATGGGTTTCCTTCTAAACCTGCTTCCTCTCAAAGTTTCAGGGAGGTTTTCCTCACCACCGGTGTCTCCTAGCTTTGTTAGAAATAGTTAGGAATACGCAGTAACTTAATTTTAAACTTTTTTTCTAGAATTATTGAAAGCTGCTTCGAGACAACGTGAATTGTGCAAACCGCTTTACAAAGAAATTTCATTGAACTGAATATGTTGTGTATGTTAAGGATGGTTAAAGCAGGCGGCGATAGACACTTTCCACCTCGCTGTTCATATGTGTGTATGCTTTTTACTGGTACGTGTTTTAGTCTTCCGCTCATCTCTCACGAAGACCTCTCTACTGATGACTCATAGTGATTTCTGTAAAGGAAGACCAAAAAAAAAAAAAAAAACACCACACTGGAATCTTACCTCCTCCGCGTAGGCTTTTCCGATTCCATCGGTGGCCCCGGTTACGACTAGGAGTTGAAAAACAGAAGGAAAGGTTAGTTAGAAAATTGATACATTAACTACTTAGAGCATGAGACAGAACTAGCATCAGCATGGAAAATCCACTACACCGGCATGGTTTCCTTTGGTAATGCCATTATAAGACATTTAGTGTGATGAAGGAGACCCTATTACGTCTATAGAGCGCCCATGCATGTTCACGTGACCCTAATGACACCATGAAGTGTCATGTTCATTATGTAAATTCCACTGAAATGAAGATCTGGGAAGGGGATTGAACTTGGCTTGGGAGAATTACATGCTAACAGCAGGACAGTGAGTGTGCGAGTTCCTGGGCCGTTCTTGCTCAGTCGTCCTTGCTTTACCAAGACAACAGTGGCTATTTTAAGCCATTTGCTTCATCACCCCCCCTCTCACAGCTCACCTCTTTATAAAAATAGCTGGAAGCGAGGCATGTAAGGGGACAGGCTGACGATGTACTGCATGTATAGGAAGAGCAAGAAAAGCTCAGATTCATGACTGGCTTTGTCCCGTCGCCTCGGCATGGAGGGCACAGCCCTGGCGTCACCCTCCTTGACCTTGGCATGGATCGTGTCAAAGTAGGCAGAGTTAAAGATTCACGTGAGCGCTCTGCTTCCGCTGGAGTAGCAGAGGACAGAGTGTGGAAAAGGAGGGAGGGATGACGAACAACAAGACAGCACAAGGGTGGGGTGAGTGGGGTCTGATGCTGGGGCAGCTAAAAATAGAAAGAAAGAGTGAAAGGCAAGCAGCAAGTGGAGAGTACAGTCGAGAAGGGTGGTGACACACAGCTAGAGGCGAGGGAAAATTCTGTACGCTTTCAGTAGTTTTTTAGTAGAGACGGAAAAAAATAAATCCACGCGCTTCTTCTGATGAGGTCAAGATGCCGAGGAACATCATTGTCGAATCGCTTTGGTTAGAAATTAATTGAATAAAACTCATGACGAATATTCATGTCAGTGCGTGACATCATGTTCACCTGTTCACTGACAGAGTGCTGTCATAACTCATTATTCTGATCGAGGTGGAGTTTAGACACATGCCTGCTGCATCTCCACCCGCGCCCAAACCCACAAACTAACAGCTTTGGCCTTCGAGCTTGATCAGTACTAAATCATGTGAATCGTACAAAAACTGATCAGCTCCTTGTACAACAGTTTCTATTAACGGTCATATTAGACTGGCTCACTTTTATTTTCCCCGGTCACGGCAATACAAATAAAAGTATGGTGTAATAGTAGGTCCATAGACTGTTTAGAGGATCCCAATTAAATAGACCCTGAATCGCCACTGAAGCAGGAAATGCACTGATGCAATCTAGCACAGCTGAAGGTAAAGACAATCAAAAATTATTGACTGAAACCAAATCAATATCAGGTGAGTGAAATCTCTCTGTTCTTCCTCTTCATCAAGTACAAAAAAAAAATAAGTGTCTTTTTTTTATTTGAGAAATCAAGTCAACACCAGCACGATCTCTAAAGAGTGAGGACGCCCCCTCTCAGCGCACACTGCTGATGTTACTGATGCTGCTGCTGCTGCTGCAAAATAGTCTGAGGGCTAAAAAAAGAACAGGAGATTAAAAATACCAGGCAGGCACTGCAGCCTCGTCTGGAACGGCTGCAGCGCTTGAATACCAACGAGGCTCAGCATCACATCACCCGCTGCACATCTTCCTCTTTTGCTTGTGCACAGAAAGCAGGCTACAGATGCAGCCGGGGTCTCACCTCCCGCGTCGGCTGCACGCCGGTATCCGGCTGCGTCTGCACGGCTTTGTTGCCACTGCAGTAACGCATGCTGTTACTGACAGGGACCATGAAGACGAATGAAGCTGCGCCAGGAGAGGCAACAGCACCATGTATTCACTACTCACACAATACCATTGACCAAGAAATGCAAGAGTGAATGAATCTATTTTTGCAACCAATGCCCTGTCCACTGATGCATGAATTATTCCAGCTCATTCCACAAAGGATAGTGCTGTGATAAATATAGCCTCATCGCAAGGGTAAAAGAAAGAAGAGTGGGGGAGAAGAGAGAGAGAAAAAAAATGTAAAAAATGAAAAAAGAAACACTCTACGTGTGCCATCCACGTGGATTCCGTTTTCTTCTCTGAAACGCTCCTCCCCTCTCTAACTCCTAACAAAAACTTTAGAGGGGGGGGGGGGCATCCTTTGCTGTCCCTGTATGTATGCTGCGTTATGTAATAGAGGGAGCTCTTCATTGGATGCCACGATCGAGGCTTCAAAGGGTCCCCTGGGCCGTGGCTCACACTAACATTCTGCTTTAAATAGCATGGGATGCCACGTGCCTCTCTCTCGACGGCTTTATTCGCTTCACATCGACAGCGATCTTCAAAAGCAGGGGGTTTAAAATTGGCTGCTCTAAAAATAGCTTGCAATGCATTCAAGTTTTCCCCGGAGGCGAGGTATTTTCAGAAAAGGGGGGACAGAACCGTGTGAATGTCTCCTAAGCTCAAGTATGCACTACGGTATTGCTGCATCAGTTCCTAAAGAGCCATCAATGAAGTATTCATAAGATTTTGCAATGGAACCTCATAATGAACAGAAAATGAATGCGTGCTGTTGAAAAATGAAAATGAATGAACGAAGACCCGTTTTGAAAAATAAATTGTCAATGGAAAATGCACAGAAGGTCTCAATGAAAGAACACTGAGAAAATAGAGTTAAAATTCAACAATCTGCAGCCCATTCAGATCTAAAATAAGCAAACTACGGTGTACCACAAGGATTGGTCTTGGTATCCTTTATATTTTCACTGTATATTAACTTTCAATTAAGCTTAAAATCTTAAAAACTTCAAATCCTACCAATTATCAGGATACTCACACATGCTTGGCTTAAATATGTGAAATGTGTGTATGAGCAACAAGATGGTTGACTTCAGAGGTTTATTCATCGTCTCCCTTATTCTGTGTCAGTTTCCTCCGGGTTCTTGGGTTTTG
Source organism: Tachysurus fulvidraco (assembly GCF_022655615.1). Taxonomy (NCBI): domain Eukaryota; kingdom Metazoa; phylum Chordata; class Actinopteri; order Siluriformes; family Bagridae; genus Tachysurus; species Tachysurus fulvidraco. The sequence goes on from NC_062518.1 coordinate 9,670,644, forward strand.
ACCTGAAAGCATGCTGTTAAAATGGTTGCGTGAGCATGGTGTCATGTAATGGAGTAGCATCCTCTTCTCTCCAGGGTGAACTTCCACCCAATACTCCAAAAACAGGCTCAAGATCCACCACCAACACCTTTACCAGATTGATTACTGAAGATAAATCCATGAATAAAAAGATATTAGAAAATTGATGCTGTCTCTAATATATGTGATCCCTTACGACTGTTAACAACAGACACTAGACACTTGGTGGTTGGGACAACATATAAATTTCCACTAATCTTTTACTCCAACAGCTGAGGCCTATGAGGACTTGGGTTAAGGTTGTGCGGTTTGCGTCTCATAAATAAGGCTTCTAACGGCAGTACTGAAAGCAATGACGAGAGCAAAAGCCAGCGAGCAGGGAGCGAGTGTGTGTATTCATGCAGGGACAGCGGGAGAGAAGCATATCATTGTTTTACGACTGGGAGGAGAGACAGAGAATAAAGCAGTTCGACTGAATGGGACGATATGCGTGAATAGGAGCTGGGCACGTGGCAACAACGGTGCACATCACAAGAGGAAAGCAAGGGGGAAAAAAAGAAAAAGAAAAAAAAAAAAGAAAACACACACACACACACACACACACACACACACACACACACACACACACACACACACACACACACACACACACACACACACACACACACACACACACACACACACACACACGAATCCATGTGGCCAATCAGAGCCCTGCCTTCAATCAACCAATTATAGCCTGCAATTTCAGATGCCTTCATTCACAAAAGTGGAAACAGGAACCGAAAAGGAAATTCACACATTGAGGGAAACTGTCAGGAAAGCACTAAAAATAGCTCTGTCTGTTTTCGTGGGTTTTTTTTTTTTTTGGTTAGTGTGTGAACCCTCTGCTTGCTTATTGCCTTTCAAACCTACAATGAAGCAGTCTGTATGTAAGTACAGGCAAGTGTTAATAAAGCATGATAAGGCATACACACAGGTCAGCAAGACAATTGTGTACAATGTCATTTCCTGAGCAAATTTCACATTTTTCTACATGATCTTGTCTCTTTAAGATTAAGGATGTGTTATGAGCAGTAGTGGCTCAAAGGTTAAGGCTCTGTGTTCAAATCCAAGGCACTGCCAAGCTGCCATAGTTGGGCTCTTAAGCAGGGCCCATAACCCTCTTTTCTCCAGGGAGGATGCATCAAGATCCTAACAAGCTGAAATATGTGAAGAAATATATATTTCTCTGTGCTGTAATGTACATGTGACAAAGAAAGCTTTGAAACTGCCACTAAAGCACAAATAAAATACATCATCATATAACATCAGACTGTGTAGGAATGTTCGGGGTTGCCTTTACGCATTTTACAAACAACTATTGCATGTGCTGTGTCCACTCTGTAGTTTTTGTTTGTTTTGGCACCAGCTCCTCTGTGCCTTCAGCCATGTTGCCACACAAAATAAGTTAGAAACGCAAGCTAAGGAGCATGGTTATGATTGGTTAGTTCCATCTGTCTGTCAGGGAGAACGCAAACTAAACTAGTGAATGAAGTCTGCTTTATTAAACATGTTTGGGTTCCCCACCTGAATGCTTACAGCACAACTGAAAGACCACTTGCTGCCACTGGACAAACAGATTATGGAAATATTCATTCATTCATTCATTCATTCATTTTCTACCGCTTCTCCGAACTACCTTGGGTCAAGGGGAGCCTGTGCCTATCTCCGGCGTCATCGGGCATCAAGGCAGGATACACCCTGGACGGAGTGCCAACCCATCGCAGGGCACACACACACACATATGAACATATACATATTCAGGTTTATATTATCTGTCACCAAAATTCAACTGAAAACAACATGAGAAAACAGAAGTTTTCACCATTAAATTAAAGTGATACATTTATTGCTCTGCTCGTGTACCAGCAGATCCCAGTCTATCTCAGGCAAGTCTTTGTGCAAACCTCAGGTACGGCACAGACACGGTTCTCAAAGTGGCAGCTTGGAATATTTTTTTTTCCTACCGTGATAGAAATCCCAACTCGATATAAAGAAGTATTTAAAAAACTCCTCATGCGAGTACACTTATAAATAAGGTGTACCTAATATCTGAAACGTAATTGTGTGTAAAATAAATCTATGCTGAGTTAGACTATGATTTTTTGTTTCACACAGAAAAAATAATAAATAAATAAATAAATAAATAAATAAATAAATAAATAAAGATGGGGCAATAAATCGTACAAATCACTCACAGTACAATCTGCATGCTAATAAAACTCATGCAAATATTAGAATAATTCTAAAAACTGTGAGAAACTGTTATGACATCACAATAATCATTCATTCATTTATTTATTTTCAGTAACAGTGTTATCCTGGTCAATGTTGTGGTGGATCCAGACCAAAGAGCACAGGGTATGAGGTGGAAACTAACCTGGGTGGAACTCCAGTTCATCACAGGACACCATACACACACTCATTCACGTCAAGGGGAAATTTTCTTTCCCATCGGCATGCATTTAGGAGATGGGAGAACCAGAAGAAACCCACATGGACACGGAGAGAACAGTCCACACGTATATCACAATACCATTATGTTCATTTCTGACAAATTGTTCTTAAGTAGGAATTGATTGATGTCATGTGTTTTCTTTTCATACAACCCTCTTATCTCAAGCCTCATCTCTGAACAAAATTAAATTGCTTTCTAAAAAATTTTTTTTAAAAATTAAAAATAAAAAAAGAATTCTGGTGCTGAAAGAAATTTATCTCATATAATAAAGACTAAAGGACAAAAAATAATAATTCGCCTTCCCGATTGAAATCTTTAAACCCCGACAATCATATCTGGAGTGAACCTCAGTCAACCTGCCAATGATTCAAATTAGCTAAAGACTGAAGAAAACAGTTTATCTTTGAAAAATATTATATGGTGTATTATATATAAGTGTAGTATTATTATAGGAGTAAGCAAGGTCATGTTCGAGTATCTGATCTATTTTAGTTTGAAATCACAACATAAAAGACATATTTAAAACAACTCCTTGTGAGATTACATGTATAAATAACATGTACCTAATATTCTAAACATGTAATTATGCGTGTAAATCTATGCTAAGGAAGTCTATGATTTATGATGGGGCAAAAGATTCAAGTTAACTGTCTGATCTATTTTAGCTCGATAATAACTACACCGGTGTCCGTTTTGCTTATACAAGGGTGTGATTTTGAAAGCTTGAAATGTTGAGGTGTCTGAAACTATGATTTGACAGCAGACAATAAAAGCTACGTGAGCTTTTATTAATAAAATAGCATTAATAATGAAGGTACAGGAGCTTTTATTAATAAAATAGCATTAATAATGAAGGTACGTGAGCTTTTATTAATGAAACAGCATTAATCATCATTCCAGGTGAGTTGTGAGTTGACCAAAAAGTGGACTTTTGAACTTCCAGATAAGGCTGAACTGTGGTGTGGTGTTAAAAACCTGTCTTGTGTAATTTGAACAACAATTCAGATTTTTATCTATATTCAATGTCCAAGTAGAGATAGAGACAGAGCTATGTATTTATTCATTAACCATTGAACCATTTGATTCTCATTCCTTCCAATAAACACAATATTCTCTTGAACACCTTTTTATTATTTTTATACCAACCTTAACGCTTAACACAGTCAAGATAAGGTGTAAGATGGAAATGTTTGATTTTGTTTGTTGACAGTAAATCAGAGTTACTTAGAGCTTAAGCAGAGCATAAATAAAAGCCGATACTACCTGGGTGTAGTGTATTAATACACCTGTTTACTTACCTGCCCATTTCCCGAGTTTGGGGGCTTTTATTAGGTCCCCATTGCCCAGGAACCACACTCGAAGGCCGGTAAGGAGTCTAAACAGAGTGCACACGGACACCCAGGTCAAAGTAACTGCCCCTAACCAAAACAAGGGCAATTGAATCTTCTTCAGAACATCCGCAGCTTCCATGACAACAGCCTGTCTGTGTTCAGCTCTACTTTTTAAGCTAATCTCTGTTCACCACGAAATAAAACTAGCAAGCTTTCTGTTTAACGGTGAGGCTGAATTCTAAATACCTCACTACTTCCTGTATATGTGCACTAGATTAGTCTAGGAAAGCACTGGTATTTGTGCCCTACGTAGTGCACTATATAGTTTATAGGAATTTGTTTGGTATTCGACACTTTACCGAGGTTGACTTCCGCATTAGCAACCGTTTCTGTGTGGCGTGTGCTGATCTCGAGCTCTGATTGGGTCCTGGTTATGTCAATCAAAATTAAAATTTAGAGGCGGGTCTGGACTGGGAAGCCTTAGCTTGAAAATGACATTGATAGATTCAGGTTTAAGATGCAAATCAATTAAGTATATAAATGATTAGAAAATAATAATAATGCTATATGAGGCATTAAAACAGTGACTAGACAGATGTATGTTAGAATATAACATGTGGCTCTGAAACTCAGTGACTAATCTACAGTAGGCAATTGATTCAGTATAAAATTCAGTATCTTGATTCAGTATCCTGAAATATATATATATATATATATTTATTTATTTTTACTAGGTATCTTTACACCATATTGCATGTGATTGCTCACAAAAGCCAGGTGTCATATATTTTATTTTTGAAAGTACTTACAGCAATCTCATTACACATGATAATCAGAGTATGTAGGAAAAATACAAGCACCGAAAGCACGATGAATTTTATTTTATTGATTTAAATATAGAGAATTAACATTAAGTGCATGCACACGTGTTTATTGTCATTGTGTGGATTGTAAATGAAATTATAATTTGATCGGTCACACACAATCAGTCTGTTGTCAAGTCAAGATAAGAAGCTTTTATTGTCATTTCAACCCTATATAGCTGTTGCAGTACACAGTGACATGAGACAACTTTTCTCCAGGACCATGGGTGCTACATAGAACAAAGACAGAGCTAAGGACTCAGTAAATAGTCCTAGATACATAAAGTGTATCTGTGCAACCTGGTGCAAACAGTGCAGGACAAGAAAAACAAGACAGTGCAGGACAAAAGACAGTGCAAACAAAAAATACAGGACACTACACAAAAGATAATACACAAAAAACAATACACAGCGCCGACCAGTGTAAATACTGTATGTCAAACAATATTACGTGTGCAGAAATACTGGAATGAACACATTAGTATTATAGCAGCAGTTACATGAGGTAATGTAAAGTATTGTGCTAAACAGCGAACATCTGAAATGTGAGACAGCATATGCAAAGAGCAACAACAGTGTGCAAAACAGCATGTAAACAATTTGATGCATATATAGGAATACTGTGTATATAGTGTAGGTCTGTGCAGTCTAAACAGTTGACGTGTGCATGTGTGTGTAGTGCTCAGTACAGTTCAGTTCAGTCTTTGAGGAGTCTGATGGCTTGTGGAAAGAAACTGTTACACATTCTGGTCGTGTGGGCCCGAATGCTTCGGTACCTTATTCCAGACAGCAGGAGGGTGAAGAGTGTGTGTTGCTGTTACATACATTAAGTATGTTGCTCTAAGAATATAATAACCACTAAAATATGTAAAAGTCGTAGCATGTAGAGTAAATGCTGTAGAATGCAGGACCGGCTATGTAGATCTTACATCTTACTTCCTTGTTTTACATCTTACACGTTGGTTTTAATACATATTTGTCATCCTGCCTATAGAAACAGGATGTAGATATGCACAATACACATCTTGCTCAACACACTGAAAAAAGTTTAAGCTTTCACAATCATTAACGGCTCAAGGCATTTCTCACATGACAGAAATATGGTGTCATTTGTAGGCTTCTAAGCATATTTCTTGTAAAGTATTAACTTGTAAAGTATCAAATGCACAGAAATATCAAATGAATATTGGATTATTACCTTAAAGGTAGAATAGCACATTATCTTACATGTACAAATCACATAGAAGATAGTTAAGACGTGCTAAAAATTAATAAATATATTGGTTCAAGCACAAGTGGACTAAGTGGCTGAGAAAAGATTTTTGGAAATCGTCTGGTCTCGAACCTCTTGTTTGTGTTTAGACAGCTCTCCTGTCAATCTTTGTATAAACACTCTATGAGCTATAGTATATCCTGGGGCAGAGATCTGTGTACATGGATGGGAATTAAGTGGTAGGCTAATAATAAAAAATAATAATAATAACTCAAACATTAAATACACCTACAGTATTAAGGGGACAAATCACAAATCTTACCTGCTGCACCTTTAATTCTAAATGTTGGATCATTTAATGACAATAAAAAATTTAGAAATCCATCAGAAGGCCCAGACTTTCATTCAACACTCTTTATAAATAGCTTTTCTGTTAGTTTGACTGCATATAGAAAATAACACAATGCAAGGATTTAAATAGCAATATCTCCAGCAATAAAGGTTCAGGCAACTTATATCCCTGCATCTTATGTCCCCTCTGAATTAAGTACACAACACAAATGTCTCTTCTGTCATCTGCAACTTTACTTTAGTCTATTAGTGTTTTCCATGATAAATCTGACCACCCATTATTGTGAGCCACTAAAACATCATATTTTATCCAAAATACAGTTACAATAATTTAATCAAGACCAGGGACCAGTTAAAAAAGGACAGGAGAGAAGGGGAGTGAAAGGATGAGCTCACACACCTCTGGTTTATATGTAAAAAAAAAAAAAAAAAAAGCAGAGCTGAGATATGATCGTATAAATTAATAGAAATATAGGTCATAGCATGACATGCATGACATGACACTGGCAATAAAGATGATGTGATACAAATAAATTTTTAAGCCATTATAAGGGTACAAAAAACTATTCTATTCACATTCTCACAATAATTAGAGCTCCTTACAATAACACTTTATTTTAATAGTACTCTAAAATCTCAGTATAATGTTATATAACTGCGTGTAACATACAGTATAACACACATTGCGATGCTCTTACTTGTGATAAAAAAGTGAAAAGATTTTCAAAATGATCACAAAGTGTTTTCCTAGTTTTGGACCAACTGAATCACTGTAAATTTTGCAGAGTAATTAAGAAGTGAAGAAAAAAATCAACAAGTGTCCCAGCAAAAATTGAAATATGTGTCATTTGAAATTAAACTGGAAGCTTTTTTTTCCTTACTGGACTTACGCCTACAGACTAAAAACTCTATTCCAAGTCCGAGCTTTTTTAACCAATTAAATATAAATCCAAATAGATATTGATTTCTTGATATATATTGTTTCCTATAAACAATAATAGCAAACATTCCTCATCATACTAATGCATAGTAAATATATAGTTCCCAATTCTGCATTTCTTAATAGTCTTGTTTAGGTAAAATGCAACAATATAGACTGTTCCAGAAATATTTAAATAAAAGTGTAGTACTTGGTATTTTGGTTCGTTTTGGGGTTTTTTTTTTCTAAAGTCAGACGTGATACTAAACCACTCCACACATCCGGTTAAACTGCTTTGTTAAATTAACTAAATGGAAGTCAGACGATCAGACACACACACACACACACACACACACACACACACACACACACACACACACACACACACACACACACAAACACAGAACATTCTGCACTTCTAAACATGTTGTTAAAGAGAAAAGGTGGTCAAATTTGTACATCCCTATGGGAATTGTTTTTAGAAGTAGGTTTTTTTTTAAGCTTTTGCACACGTTAGACCTACATATTATATAAGAGATGCACTCATGGATTATTTATGTCATTGTCACTGCTATAGTCATTTACATACATGGCAAATGAATGCCAGGGTTTAAAAATGAAATACAACAAAATAATACAATATATACACTATATTATAACGATATAATAATACACACACACATAGATTTTCTATGCAAATGCATTTTTTCTTATTTATTTCACCTTCATGTATTTTTAATTAGAGCTCTTCTACTATATGTCACCTCAAGTGCCCATAATTTGGTCAAATTTATTTCTTTTTTCCCTTTTTTTTTGTAAAATCTATTTGTTTTCTGTTCTGTTTTCTGCTTCATATATGATTTGTTTTATTGTAGTAAAGGAAAAGCCCATGTGTGTTAATGACAAAATGACTGCTGTTACTTCATCTATAAGCATGTGATTGTTTTTATTTGTTAAAACATCAGACATTATTTTAGGTAAAGTATATATACTTTTTATGTTCGAAAATGTGATAAAAATGATGCTTTATTAAGATTATAATTCGTTTTTATTTTCTTTTGAATATTTTTACATGAATTATTTTATAAAGTTGAGAAATTCTATCTTTTTCTAGCAGTATTATATTACTTATAATGCTTATATAATAATTTGTGGTCTACTTTGTGATGTACACCTTTTGTTTTAATCTCTTTGTCTTTATTTTATTTAGAAGACACTTGGAATAATCTAGGACATTCTTCCTTTATTTGAAATTTCAATGAATATCTAAAACAATTTGTAAAATATTTTCAAAACATGCAATAAATATCTTTTAGCTTTTCTTCTTTTGTCTAACTCTGATAGGACATTAACAAAAGGAGCACAAAGTTAATGTTCAGCATACAGCACGGAGTTCATAATTAACAAGGCCAAACTGTTGTTTTGTGAAAGCAGTAGTCTGAGGATGTGGCCAGACTTGTTTACCACATCAGCATGAACCAGACAAAGGCAAATCATTCAGGTAAAGCCAATCTGAGTCCATTAAAACATTTCCAGACATCACTTAAAACAAGAGACATGGAGAAATAACAGGCTAATTTCAAAATATTCCAGCCAGGACAAAGAGCGATGTTGGTAAAGTAGCTTTTTTTTAAACAGCAAAAGAAGGCAAATGTGTTTTTTTCAGTATGGTATTTAAATATCCTGGATTTGGATATCAATTCAGAAGAAACCACCAGTGGATTACTCATGTCTGTCACACTGCCAGTTCATTTTTATACACAGCAAATTAACGGCACGTATAATAAACACAATACAACACAATACAGAAGACAATCTGAGAGATTCAATTATACTCTCTGGCATTTTAAATAGAAGAAATTAACATTTCTTTTTATTTATTCACTTTACTGTCAAATATTAGTATAAGCTTTACATCTTTTGTAGCTTGTTAGCAAATAGACTGGAAATTAGCAATGACCAATCTAAACATTACAACACTTGCAGGCTTCAGGTCATTTTTGACACACTCTACACACACATTGGATAAATCATGACATTGTCTGATGTCATACTTTGTCCAGATCTCAGCTAGATTTGGATCAGAAATAGCATACAGATATATTTCCTTAAACAGTATTTTCATATATGATAAACTCAGATATCATAAAATGGGGTTTTCTCTCTCTCTCTCTCTCTCTCTCTCTCTCTCTCTCTCTCTCTCTCTCTCTCTCTCTCAATCTGTCCTTTTTTCTCTTACTAATATTATTATTAATTGTAATTTCATTCTTATTATATTATTATTGTGTACAATAATTTCTCATGGTTTAATTGTGTCTTGATGATTAATGATAAACTAGACATAATTATCGTGTCTAGTTTTTTACTGGAAGCATCTACAGTATGTTTATGCCTAATATTACATATTCTTTTCTTACAAGTCTAATTAAAAATTAGCTCTAAAACAAGATACACATTTGTATTGTTTAAAGTATGAATGAATTTGTTCACCTTATTCAGTCATTCAGATTTTGCTGAAAATATTTAATGCCATTTTCTATATGAGAGAAACAAAAATTATCTAGATTATTTAAAATAAAGCATATAATAAAGCATATAACTCTCTCTCTATATATATATATATATATATATACACAAAAATGTGTGTGTGTGTGTGTGTGTGTGTGTGTGTGTGTGTGTGTGTGTGTGTGTGTGTGTGTGTGTGTGTGTGTGTGTGTGTGTGTGTGTAAAGAGTAAATTAAATATAGGCTTTTAGGTTAACTATTATAGCAACACAAATCATGAAGACATTCACAAAATAACATTCACTCTTCAGTCAGGAGAACATGGGCTTGAATCCCAAAAATGCCACAGCATTCTCTTCCCTGTCAGTCAGCATATAACTCGCCATTCACAAGCATCTATGAGCTCATGTATGCATAAGAAGGCAGATACCACTTTGTGTTCTGTAACATAGCAAAGTTCACACATCTTGAAGGAAGCATGTGTTACAGGGGAGCGCTAGTTAATGAAAATTGGTGTATGTCTAAAAATGCTACTGATCCTAAAAAAAGTTTTTACTAACTGAAAGTGTGAAGTAGATAAGTAATACTAATACTAATCCATTTCTATTTGAATAATCATAAAATATCCTGTATTAAACTCATAGATAGCTCATTTAGTATATGCTAGAACTCTGTTTTCTCTGTCTTCTAACAGCAGCCATTTATTAGCTCGACTAAACACAAGCATGCTTCCTGACAATGTTATTAAGCCTGAGGTGAATGATGTGTTCTTTACAGCTAGAACACAATTATTTTTCTGATAGTTTAACCTACTGTAATTATAATAATAATGTGCTTTATAATCGTTCAGGTGTTCTTATTATACTGCCATTAAAGTAAGTGAACACGTGTTTATCTTTATCTACGTGTCCTGTTTATGTTTAAAGTTTAAGTTGCCACTTGGTGAAATATACATCCACAAATTGTACAGTTCTAATGTAGACTGTGTGTACTCTGTAATGCACTGGTGTAGTAATCCACTGTTTTTGTTTTTCTTTCAGAGTGACAAAGACAAAGAGCAAATGGAATAGAATTGAATAGAATAGAAGTAAACAGAATAGAATAGAAATTAAGTGAATATGACATGAAGTCCATGAAGTATTTATTAAAGTTAATATGAAATTATTTGAACTGAACTGAATTGAATTGCACTTTTTTGCACAATGCCAACACACAACATGTCAGAGTTTAATTACAGGATTTTCTTCTCACCGGCTAATTAAATCTACCCTAGGGATGATACACGAAGGCCGTGTGTTTCACCTTTTTGAGTTAGGTATGCATGGACAACTCATAATGTGAAGAATAACGTCATGAACTTGTAATAAAATGTGTAATAAGGGTAACCCAGCTGCTTGAGCTCTGAAGGGTGAAGTAGAAAATGGAGGGAAAAGAGGGAAATTAAAGCTGAGTGTAGCATTTAAAAGTCATTGATGCCGGTTGTCCTGCAGACACATGCTGGCTTTCTCGCACTTCTGACTCACTGTAAGCAACGTTCTCTGAACAAATGCATTAAGTGCACTGCAAGCTCTTCGGTTAAACATGTCACTTAAAATAGCATGTTACAGATAGAGAAATATTTCCAGTGCGAGTTTAGAAGGATGACCAATAGAACGACACGATCTGGCATTGAGAAGTAATGCAAAGATTATAAAATATATAATATACAGAATCAGATTGAAATACTTCATGGAAGTTATGTCATTTATTAGTACAGTAATTAGTAACTGCAGTGTTATGATCAAAAATGAAATAGAATTGTGTTCTTTGTGCAGTCAATTACAGATTGTGTCTTTTTAGGCAAATGAGTTTGATTTCTTTTATTTGTTTGTTTGATTATTTTATGGCAGGTATTGTGTAATCTTATAAGCATGTCAACAGATACATGAAACTGATTGGTGCACCATTACACAGCCAGCAGTATATATTATATCATGACAAATATATCATATTAAACTCATGAAATTTTTTTCTTTTATTTGTTTTTATTATTTATTTATTTATTTTTATCATATCACAGTGTTGCCTGTTCAGGCTGTACGCATGATCCCCGATGTATATTTCTGTTATATGACTTATATCTATTTAACACAGAGAAAATAAAAAGTAATATAGAATAATAAAACTAAAGACTTTTTTAGAAATGAAACCTGACATTGGAGGCCACTAATTCTACACTGAATAATGACTCTGGTACGTTCTCAGTTATATCCAGTCACCTTATTAAACCTGCAAATTGCAAGTTAAAGATAAATTATAGTGTATACTCACTGTCCACTTTATTAGGTACACTTGCACGTCTTTAGCAGGAGCACGTCAAGCATCAGGAAAAAACGTTGGATCTCAGTGACTTTAACCATTGTAGGGCTTGTTGATGTCAGAGGGCTGGTTTGAGTATTTCAGAAACTGTTGATGTCTTGAGATTTTCATACATGACAGTCTTTAGAGTTTACACAACACAGTGTGAAAACAAATAAGCATCCAGTGAGCACGTTTCTTAGGGTTTGAGCTGACAAGAAGGCTAAATTAAATCATCACTCTTTATATTTGTGCTGAGCAGAAAAGCATCGTAGTGTAGTGAAAATGGTGGATGAGCTACAACAATAGAAGACCACACCAGGTTCCAGTTGTGTCTGCCAAGGCTAGGAATCTGAAGCTAACATGGACTCAAACACACTGGACAGATGAAGAACGGAAAAACCTCAAGTAGTCTTTTTCCAATCTTTTCCAAACTGTGAGCCTGTGAAAGTTTATATAACAACAGTAACAAGATGCCAGTACTTGAGCCTTGTGCACAGGGAAATAATTGATGTTGAATTAACTCTTGTATTCTCTCTATATATTAAATGTCCTGTTCGGTGTTCACTCTGTACCAGTGATGCTCCAATGTGGACAGTAGAACGCATGGACAATGGATCGAGGATCGGAAACAGTGAGTTGTGTCATGACTCAAACTCACACATGGACCGTTTTTCAAAATTTGCCATGAATCAGTTTCTCTGTAGGAACATTTCCATTTATTCCATGTCACAAAATTGATGAGAATGAGAATATAATTACATTTATAAGCCTTTATTTTTCTTACCCAGGGGGCATTGACACAATACAGTGATTCAATCTTACTGCACTCACTAAGATTAGTAATATTTTGAATACACACATTCAGAGCATGTAATCAAAGTTTAAAATAAAAATTTGAAAAGTGTTTCCTCTGTATTTAAATAAGCACTGCACTACAGAAGCATGCACAGAGAACGAGGGAATTTCGTAAAATGAAGTACGTTTGTTTCTTTCATTTGCTTAAATGTTTTCAAGGTGTGTTCATAAGCTTTAGACATATTTAATCTATCACTTATACATACATAGATATATATACTGTGTATATATATATCTATGTATGTATATACATTATACATTAGACAGGATGATAAAAGAATCAGTTATTAATGGCAGACACATTTTCTCATATAAAATCCCTTATGTGATTTATGTAAACTGTGCTTATATTTCAAATCACATTAGTTTGTGAAAAAAAAAAATAAAAGGTCTGCTGCACATAGAATAAGAGCTGTAGTTCATTGCAATGGATTATCATACGCCTGATATGTTAAGACAGTTTCTGTAGTATTGCGCTCATCCGGGATGTTCGAAAGCATGGCCATAAACACACTCCCCAGACTTTGTGTGCCTTTAGAGAAAAAAATCCAGTGCTTGATGTTTAAAAAAATCCTGTAGGAAAATTTTATATTGTGATTTAGAAACTTGCATACAGTAATGGTTAAAATTAATATTCCTGTTTCCTTAGGAAGATGGAAGGACAGTAAGCGGTTTTAGTTTGGAATATTATTTTGATTTCTCTCCACCTCGTCATGTTGTCGGGTGACATGAGATGAAATGAATTGTTCGCTGTTACTCCAGTGCAATTTGAACATGTTTCATGTTCATGCATGAATAAGCTTTTTGAATATAAGTGTCGTTAAGTGAAACCGATAAAGAAATGAAAGACTTTAAGACATAAAAGCAGTTTAGGATCAGGGTCCAGAGTAACGTTCAGCAGTGTATGCGTGAGAGTCGTACTGGATCAGCACTCGGTGCTTAATCTGGCGGTGTGTCTTAAAAAACAAATCAAGAATTTAGCAATAATAAATAACTTAAGAATCCATAATGAATTACAGAAAAAAAGTGTTATATAAACTAATAACAATTCTGTACAATGCTGTACATTGATAGATTATGTGAAATGAGAAATGATTGGTGATATGAATAAAACATAAAAAAAAAATCAAATCATGAGCAGTAAATATTTGTGGTATAAAAGAGAGAACTCCTGTCATCTGTTGGCTCAGGCTCCCCTCCCTCTCTCTCCCTCTATCTCTCCAAGCTCTCTCTCCCTCATCACGGCGACTAGCTCAGACAACAGGGCTGGAATAACCTGCACACAAATCAAAACGCAGGGTTACCACTCTTTTAAATTTCTATATTCTTTTTGTAAGAGTTTTACATCTCAATGCATCATTTCCGCCTGGTTAGAAGAGCAGACACCTTAGTCAAAGCTAAAATGTTAAAATGTCATAAGGCCCTAATGTTTCAGTGGCGTCTGATAAAGGCTTAAAGAAAAAAAAACATTCAGTTAGTATATGATACACAGTTACTAATGAGCAGAAGTGAAATTTAAGACGTGAGCACAGACATAAACAGACACGCACGAACGCACACACGCAAACTCACGACTCATGAATTGGGGCGAATGCTATTGCTTTTATTTCTGGTATCTTATAAGATATAAAGCTTGAAGTTTGTACAGAATAGAATTTTGTTTTTTATTAGTAGTATTATTTTACTTTATTAAGTAAAGATGATTTTGTAGTTGCATGACCTAACCTCTGTATTCCTCTGTAGTCATCTGCCAGGCCTGTAAGAATGAGTGCTGTTTGTTTGATCAGATGAAATATAGAAATGAACTCTAGGTAAATAATAAAGAGTTCTTTTTTGAAATTAAATTAGTGCATGCATACAGTAGAGGAGAAATGCTAAAAGACTATTACGCAGGTGCAAAGACATGACAGGGATCCAGTGCACTCTGTTACAGTACTTCATTTTGAATCTATTATTAAACATGTAGTTAAATTGAGTAGAAAAAAACAATGTAAAGCAATATTAAATTACAGTGATCGATATATCAGTTTATAGTAGTGTGTACACACAATGAGGCAGCTGTCTTTTTTTTTTTTTTTTTTAAAAGGAATGCTTTTGGAACCATAATGCATGTATAGATTCAAACTATATGCTTTGGTTTGTAGTAAAAAAAAAAAAGAGGAAGAGAGAAAATGCTGAAAGTTGTGTAAACTTGTAAATCCTATTGCTTTAAATTTATGGAGGAAGAGGAGATTTATGAAAACTCATACATTTAAATACATCAGAACTGCTTTATTTATGTTATTAAATGAGAATATCATAGATATTCTCAATAATAATTGTACAATATATTTGACTCAGTAACCATGAAACGTACAGCAACAAGATATAAAGCCACACACACACCTCTGACATTGTTATTACAAGTTATCGATTTAATAGTTACTTGATTGGTGTACGAAATAAACTGACAGCTCAATGTATATACAGTGAATGTAAATATGTTGTGTACAACAAATATTTATGTACTATGTTGACAAATTAGTAGATGATTAGATGTTACTAGTAAACTGGAAACTCTGTGTATATAATCATACAATACAAACTGTGATGAAAAAGCTCCTAAAATAATACTAAATTACACCAGCTGATCATTTCAGCGTTCCAAATGAGTAACAACAGTAGAGAGAGTAAACTAAATTAAACTCTTTCACAGCAGCAAGTTGGTAAGGCTAGTGTTTCCAAGTCCTGGTCCTCCACTGCATATTTTACTGTGACACAACTGAATCAACATGATTCACTTTATTAAGCCTTTTGTGGTGATACAATGGGTGTGTTTGAGAAGGACACACAACTGTGCAGTATTAGGATAGCATTGCCAGATACTAACTGAAGTGTTAACTCAGTGTCCATGTATATAGAGATCTATGCAGACATCAGGAGAAAACCGTGGAGCTTGTTTCAGTCTAGGTAAGCAGTGTGCAACAGCACCTGTGCAAAAAAAAAAAGAAAGAAAGAAAAGAAAAGAAAAAAAATCCTCCAGGTGTCACGATCAGGCTGCGGTTTATTTTTGCATTGCGTTTGTCCTTTTGTGCATGTGTTTATTCTGTTATATCGCGATGCCACGTGTAGCACAGAAATACTATCTAATGAACAAAGACTCTCGCGCTTCTGACATTTGCAATTAAATTTCACGTGCTACATCATTCAAAGGCGGGGTTGGAAACACCAGAAGGGTGAGAGGAGGAGGAAAAAAAGACAGGAGAAGATGCTTCATGTTTTCACCAGGATGAAAGAATCAAGGATCGCCAAGTGGGGATCACAAACCTAGTGAAAGAAGAGTGGGAATAAAACCCAGCCACAGCCTCCACGTCGCTCGTGCCCTCCGCAAATGCTTTTTGGGGTAAGGGCTTCCCAGGAATAGTCATGAACAGCAAGCCCAGACCGCAAAAAGATTCGTGAAGGACTGATGATTGCATAGTCCAGGTTTAGTTTGTGTAAAAAAAAAAAAGAAAAAAAGAAAAAAATTCAAGCTCTTGAGTATCATTGTGAGTGGCAGTCCGTGCTAGGCGCGAGCTCGCCTTGTGCATCAGTCTCCCCAAGTCCAAATCTGCACAATTGCAATAGGAGGAAAGCAGAGAGTCTTAAAGCAGTGCGTCCCTAAAACATCCCAACGCGTGACCATGTCCAGCATCATTCTCATTCATCCTACTGTATGCCTTCTCCTGCTGGGGATGAAGAACGGAAAAAGCTGATGTGCTCCTGTCACTCGGTGGATGGATGGATGTGTCCAAGGAGGGGACTTCACAGTAAATAAGAGAGCAGTGCAGGATCTGATTGGCGCAAAACTGGGGGGAAAAACACCGTCATCGACCAATCGGCATCCTTCGCACACAGGAACCCCCCTTTTTGAAAAAAAAAAAGAAAAAAAAAAGAAAAGAAAAAAAAGAAGACAAAATACTTACATAGCTTAATGTATATCCTCTGTCGAAAACTATAGTCTCAGAAGTGCACTAGATGACCATGGATAGCTTGGTCCTAATCATGCGTCCATAATGTGTCTACTAATCAACAACAAAGACGCATGAACTGAGATGCTCTTCACTTACTTAGTTATTAATAAGATGGAGTAACCCTAAGCGTACACACTTAGTAGGATAGCTGGAATCCGGCAAAATTGCACTATAGCTTTCAACAATATGCGACAACGTGCAAAAACGATCCGAAATAAAAAAAAAACACTTACCAAAAATTATCGTGGCTGCTTCCGATCTGTTCTGCTCTTTACTCTGATCACAAATAAAACAACCCTGTAGTTCCAGGTCTCATGAATTATAAACATCGGCTATATTTGGACAACCCCACCCCCTTCAAATCAAAACACACAACAGCACAAACACACACACACACACACACACACACATACATATATATATATATATATATATATATATATATATATATATATATATATATATATATATATATATATATATATATATATATATACAGCACGACCAAGCCCACCCCCAACAGACGCGCGCGCACATGGATACACGCGAAAGACACAGAACAAACTCTCCCTGTCTTTCTCTCTATCTCTGTCTGTCTCTCTTCTGTCCTCTCCCGCGCCTCTCTGCCTCTCCACAAAGCCCATACGATACGAATACTCCAGTTAGCCTTTTTTTTTTTTTTTTTGCCTCCTTCTTCTTCTCTCAACTCTCTCTGGATTCCAAGGTCAGGAGCACGAGCGATGCAAAGGGAGGAGAAAAGCGTCTCTTAATCTCTACAGGTTGTGCAGAAAACGCTCGCGCTGTTCGTTTGGGTTTTTTTTCTTTTTTTTGTGAAAGTCAGTCAGTCACGATCTCCCTCCATCTGTCTCCTGCGCCCCTCCTCACGCGCGCTCCATTACTCACTTTCGCAGTCACGACTCGCCAAGCCGCGTCGCTTCCGACCAAACAACACGCCAAAAATGAATTACACGGGACCAGCATGACCAGATCCACTCGAAAAATACAGAAATGTGGTCTTTTAAGTGTTAAACATGGAGCTTTGTGTGTGAGTGTGTGTCTCTGGCCATGGCTGATCTACCCACGGCTCTTTGCGCGAGCCTTAGCGCTTCACACATAAAGCAGATGCAATACTCTTATTATATGGAATATAGGATATCACATATCAGGTTGAAAGAAATCTAAGCATACTTGGCTATACACTTGTAGAAGACTAAATTCATTGATTTTTGAAGTTGCATTAATTGTATTCACAAACTGCTTCGTATTGAATGATATTGGGGTTTTTTAATGTCATTTAGTAGCCTACATGTTGTCAGTGTTCAGATGCACACAGATGTGGTACGTGGTTTACTGCAGGTGGATGTCAGTAGTGCTCATAAAACTCAACAACAATGAGCGCATTCTCAACACAAAGAGAATATCACTTAATGATCAGTTCAAGTCGGCAGTCCTGCATCATTTCCCATTACATTACAATGTTAAATAAGATTAAAACAATACGATATGCACAATGACTAAGGTGTGGCTAAAAAGACATATTAATGCTGCTTACGAGTCACGCTGCATCTGAAATCTCATGCTTTTACAATAATTGGTTTGCCAAGGTCAGACCAGTTTTACAGGCATGAAAACCAGGGATGTTGTGCAGACATGGCCCAGGTTTCAGGCATATGTGGGCCCAGTGGTTACATTGGCAAGTGGAATAACCTCTGGCAAAACCATGTTTTTTTCCCCCCATACTGTATATTACACCTGGTGAGACTGGTAAAGAGTATTGTGTAACACCACTGTTAATCAAATGGAGGAATAAAGCTCTCAGATTTAGTACCCACTGGATCTGATAAAAATGTAAAGGCTAACCTATTCAAGCCTGTATTTCCATGGTTTTGAAAGCTGTTAGTTACTTTTGAGAAGATTGTTTAGAGAAAAGCTTAGCAGAATTGTCAAAATAACATATGACTACACTTGTAAATGTATCGCCGTCTCTGTTCTAGACTGATCTGATGGTCAGCGGTTACATACGGCAGTGGTTACTTTGGTGTCAGTCAGTGTGTGAGTCCCACACTCATTCATATACCATATTTGGAAATCCAGGAAAATGTTTTAATTAAAGTATGTGTAGCGTCATTTGCAGATGCAGATTTAAGCATGACTTCCACTGGTAGCATCAAGGCAAATAAGACAATACTGAATATATTCTCCTTTTCCCACCGTAAAGGTCTATTGCATGACGCATCAAAAATATTGTAAGCATATCAGGATTTTTTTTGTCTCTAGAAAAGAGGACAGAGGAGAAGCTTAGCAGAAAAGCCACCCTGCCCAACTGGCTCTGACATTTTTTATTCTAGTACTCATTCTCAAATTCCAAGTCCTATGAATCATCAGGGTTTCCCCTTTAAGGTACCTCTGCACTAAATTCACAGATTTTTACCACAATGTCTTGTATATCTTGTCAAGTCTAGTGTACCTAAAGCTACTCCTCTGCTCTGGTTGTAGAAATGCATCACTTTTATTGTATATCTAAACGAACATGCTGAACCACTGTTGGGCCATTAATGACGTGCCCTTAAACGATCTTAACTGAATTGTATCTATATAATCTGCCTCTCTGAATAAAATCTAAGTTTATAAATGTAAGAGGTATACGACAAAAAAGTTTAATAAAGTTGAATGAAATGAGCTACTGTAAATCAGCAAAGCACAGTAAACAGGAGGTAGAGCAAATTGCAGAACAGATTAATAAGCCAAATGATGAATCGACACAGCATTAGCATAAACATGCCCTGTATCTACAGTATAAGCATAAACATGCCCTGAAAGGTACAACAGTGGTGTGGAGGTCTAATTATGGGTTTTGTAAATGATCACATTAGTAGGTCTACGTTAACTAAAACTATGCCTCACCTGTTTGCCCAGTCTACTCTGCCTAACTGACTGGACTGAAAACTACAACTACCTACTCATTTTTTTAAAATTCATTCATTCAGTCATGTTCAATAAACCCTTTATCCTGGACAGGGGTAGGACAGGGTTATGGTGGATCCAGAGCCTGTTCCAAAAAGGCACAAATCATGAACATTTAGAAATTCTATAGAAAATTAACTTTAATCTATACTTCAGATTTGGAAGTCTCCAAATCTGCATTCATATTGATGGCCTATACCGTATTTTTCACATAACGTAAAAGTGCATTACGGGTGTTTTCCCTCTGAGGAAATCATTAAAGGGTCTCCTTCATAGAACAGGTTAAATGTAGAATAGATATTTACCCTGTAGTATAAATCTAGAACTGTTAAGCATGTGAAGAACAATTGAGTTATTTGATGAATGTGATAGATATTCACTCCGGTGCTTTAATATGACTACAAAATGGTAAAAATCTCAAATTGGTGCACTATATAACACAATTGGGTGTGGTCGTGCTGTTTCTTGTTCACAATATTCAGAATATGTATATTATCTAAAAAGCAAATTCAACTAAAAGTGCTCAGGTCTTTCATTTCTTCTAAGAAGCACCTTGAGTACAAGTTCAGGTAGAACTAAAATGAGGAATGGCAATGACATATGGATTTGAATAGTCCTATATAGCACCCACATGCTGATTGGATAAGAATACACTACTCAATTGGGAACTCTGTCTACAGCACCTATAGTATGGTAACCAATGTATTCTGTTGGACAGTATTTAGTGCCAGAGTATGTGGTTTGAAATGTATCCCATTAAAGTTTTCTAATGCAGTATAAAACAGATCATAAAGCATTATTAAACAGTAAGTGAATACATTTCAGGTATTCTATGGGTGATATCCTGTTCTATTTTTAGATCACAGTCAAACTCTGTTACAGTTTAAAAGCCCACTAGGAGAAAAGGAAAAGGCTCCCCCACAAGCTGTATGCATTAAATAATTGTGATGCTCAGCTATGTGAATACATCGATGTAGTTTGGAAATCAAAGACAAGGCACCCAGTAAATAATCGTTTACAACACACTGGTCACCTGAAATTAATTTATATAGATTTATATGGCATATTTTTCTGTTTTTTGTGCCATCAAGAAACATTTGATGGTTTATTTGACTGCTGCACCATACACACTAGTTTGTGTCTGTCCATCCATCTAGCCATTTAGCCTGGATAGGTAATACATTTGTGTTTTTAAAAAGACAAAAGTAATATTATTTTTTTTGCCTTTTTTCTTCTTTTTGTACAGGGGTGCGTCATTACCAGGCATTGACGTCATGTTCAGATGAGACCCCCCCTCCCTTGCCCTGATTTAAAGACTCTTCATTGCTTTCAGTGGGTATTGTAGTGCTAATGCTATGATAAACTGTTTGGTGGCAACAAGATGATGCATTGGCAATAAATTAAAAACAACAAGGGGGGTTTACCAGGTGTGTATGCTTTTCATTAAATACCCGTGCTCTCTCTTTTAGTGCCACTGTTCTCTTTCCTTTTTTTATTATCCTTTCCCTTTGTCATTTCTTCCCTTACATATACATCTATATATTGTAAAGGTTCTGCATCAGAAATCCTTACATATCCAAAGAAGCTTGGAAGAGACCTTTTTAAAAGATCCATTAATTATGGCATCAATTCTGTTCTGATACTTGACTAATATATTGCAGACCTGTTTTTAAATAGCACTCAGCAAAGGTATTATTCTATTTGTGTTCACACAGATATATTTTGATACCTGTGTAAAGCTGTAAGGAACACAGAGGTTACTAAACACAATGGTTTATTCTGGCTTCTTTAAATAGTTATGGGTTTGTTGTTTGCTTGCAACAAAGACCTTAAGAGGACTTTTATAAGAGGAACATGTGCTGGTATTCTCTGCCTACACACACAAATCTGCAACATTTATTATTAAAACCACAACCATTGTATTGTATACTGTATGTATACATTTATTTGGCAGTAAAAAACTGACTAGAGCTTGGGGAGAAGAACTTCTGTGAGCATGTACTGTATCCATCTATTTTCTGTTCTGCTTATCCTACAGGGTTGCAAGGAGCATTAAGACTATCCCAGCAAACTTGGGGCACAAGTTGGTCGTGCCATCTATATTATGCCAACGTATCACAGTGCATGTGCATGTATAACTTATTATAGGGAGAGAAAAAAAGAATAGAAAAAAGCTGCTTGTTTTTGGCTTACACTGGTATAAGTGACAGTACAAGTTGGGATGTGAACCAGAAACCCAGCATTTGTGACTCTTTCACGAATCAAAATGTCATCTTAGTCACAATTTAGTCATATATAAACACTGTAGCAGTAGATTTATAGCTTGCATGTTTGCCTGATAAAGCCTGGATAGGGTTTTCAAAAGGGGAGCTGTCTGTGGTGCTGAACCTTATTACTCTCATATAATCACTGAATTCGCTCCCTAAAATTCTCAGAAAGCCCACCTTTCCTTGCCATTGGAATGGTCCCCACGAAGGTACCTCTTTCACCCCTGAAAGGTGGCTGCAGTGTACCATTAAAGCTTTCATCATGAAGCTAATTAAGGGTAAATAAATAAATAAATAAATAAATAAATAAATAAATAAATATCATGTACTAAAGTTACATAATACGTACTCAAAATGGCACTACAAAAGTGACAAGCCAAGTAAGAGTTTAGCACTTTTTTCCTGAGAGTATATTGGCTAGTTCTTGGCTTCCTAACTGAGTTCTATTTGGGAATTGTGTCTGATGGAGAACCCCACTATGGTGACCTGTGGTGACACTATGGTGGGGTTCTTCATAGAAAATGTAAGGGTTCCACTTACAGCTGTGGAAATGTAACCGTAGTCAGTCTGCTTACATTTCAACCACATGTTTTACTACAGTCAAAAAAAAAACTGCCATTGAGACGCTCTGGTTTGAGCTCTCTCCTTTTTTTAGAATTAAATGTGTGCATGCGTGTGTATGCGCGTGTGTCTAGAGTTTCTCCAGGGCGATTTCCCTCCTTATACCCAGTATTCCAAGGAAAGACTCTGGATCCGCCTTAAATTTTAAATAGCTTACTGACGATGAACAAATGTTGAAATCAAAACACACGGTGTTCTCTTTTCCCCTAAAACGTGAACTTTCATATTAAGATCCAGAAACATGATCGAGCCGCCCGAGTCGTGACTAAAGCAACTCCACTGGACTAGAACTGCGTGTTCTTTGGGCTGCGTGAAAAAGTAAGAAAACAGACTGTTCATCACAACGCTCTTCACTCCTGCTGTTTTACACAACGGTCTGTAAAAAGTCTATAATGCAAATGTGGTGGTTTTTACAAGGCACGTCTGCTGTAATCACACAAATCGCACGCAAAACCACTTCATCTTGGTGCGTTGCCACTGCGCGCCTCACAAGTTCAGAAAGAGAGAGAAAAAATAAACAAAGCACTTTTTGTACTCTACGCATTCACTCGTTGCTGGTTTTCTTCCGGAAAAAATACATGTTTTACTGTACCTAGAAAGATGCATAGGCAAGATTACATTTAAAGATCTACGCTAAAACTAATCGTGCACTAAAAAACATTTAAAGGTGTATTATAGCCACAATTCTAGGTTAAAAATAGATGCAGATAGTTAGGTTCATAGCATTCTAGCGACAAGGAAAGACAGTTTGTGTGTGTGTGTGTGTGTGTGTGTGTGTGTGTGTGTGTGTGTGTGTGTGTGTGTGTGTGTGTGTGTGTGTGTGTGTGTGTGTGTGTGTAGTTGCAGTGTGGTTTAAGGGTTTTAAGTCGAAGGAAATCTTCATCACTCACCTTTCTCACGCTAAGAGTTTTCTGGCTCGCGCTCGGTAGGTCCGTGTTATTAGACTGAAGTTCAGCCACTGTGTACTGTACTGCGTGAATGAGCTCTGGGCTCTGCTCGCTTTTCTCAATGAGGCAAACACACACTTTAAACGGGAAGCCCGACATCCCCTCTCTCTGTGTGTGTGTGTGTGTGTGTGTGTGTGTGTGTGTGTGTGTGTGTGTGTGTGTGTGTGTGTGTGTGTGTGAGAGAGAGAGAGAGAGAGAGAGAGAGAGAGTGTGTGTGTGTGTGAGAGAGAGAGAGAGAGAGAGAGAGAGTGTGAGAGAGAGAGAGAGAGAGTGTGTGTGTGTGTGTGTGTGTGTGTGTGTGAGAGAGAGAGAGAGAGAGTGTTTGTGTCTGTGTGTGTTTGTGTGTGTGTGAGAGAGAGACAGAGAGAGAGAGAGAGAGAGAGAGAGAGAGAGAGAGAGAAAGAGTGTGTGTGTGAGAGAGAGAGAGAGAGTGTTTGTGTCTGTGTGTGTGTAAGAAAGAGAGAGAGAGAGAGAGAGAGAGAGAGAGAGAGAGAGAGAGAGAGAGAGAGAGAGTGTGTGTGTGTGTGTGTGTGTGTGTGTGTGTGTGTGTGTTGGGGGAAGGGGGGTCACTAAGAGTGGTGTCTCGCTAGGAACTTATTCCAAGCCAAGCATTTCTAATTATAAAAAATCATTATATTATGGGTTTAGTATTTATTCCAAGCATGCCACATTCTGCACTGCCTTCTTTGGATCGGCATCATTTTTATTTGATTTTATTATTAGTTATAGTAGTATTTGTTTTGTGCTCGCACTCGTTTCACCAGCAATTGGACCATCTTAAGCCTCCGTGATGTTGCCTTCCACAGTAGTTTTAAGCGCCGCCCTCTTCGGAATCATCAGCCAATCGGCGCGCGGCTGACTTGCATTGACGTCACTGCGTCATTAGGTATCCCTTAGAAACACAGACGGACAAAAATAGCATCAAATTAATTCAGCTGGGGGGGGGGGGGTTAAAAAAAAGGTGAAGGGGAGGATTTTCAATGGGTAGGAAAGAAATTTAGTAAAATTGATCGTATGCATATAAGAAATCCCAACAATTTTATTTAAAGCAATCCTCTAGTGTAAAGTATATTATTGTATACTCATCACTACCCATTTTTCCTTGTCTTTATTCCCATCAGCACACATTACTTGTAAACAATTGCCAGGATCCAGAGTGCATAACAGGATTTTGTACATATTGCCCTTGCACAGCTTTGTGCAAGACTGCAAAAGGATCCCAGAGATGGAGAGCAGTTTGAAATCAACACTGGATCCAGATTTCAGAAATGAAAAAAAAAAACCAAGCACACAAGCAGTGACTGATGGTTAAGCATTGAAGCATTGAAGTGAGGGACTCCATGTTACCTCGAATCACCCTGTCTCTCTAGCTGTACCTCTGTATGTGTGTGTGGTGTTTCCAAGGATGGCTGGTTTGGGGAAACACCTAGTCAGAGTGTGGTTCAGTTAAACACAAAGCCCTCTAGTGGCTGGTATTAATACTTCAAAAGACAAAACCATATAGATAAATAAAAAGGCAATTGTAAATGTGGAAGGCATCAACAATTGTCAGTATTGTGTTTTATCTTTCAATTTATCTGTCTATTTCTATACTTGGTAATGTTCGTAAAGCAGTAAACTTCAAAACAACCAGAAAAGTTCTTGCAACATATTTTGATTTTGCATTTAAAAGTGCCTAAATTCTCTCAGGTACACAGTCATGCAGTTGTATAAAAAGAAACTTGTTTGTGCTTTTTTTCCAGCCTTCTATGTTACTTCACTATATAATTACACTGCATGGTCAAATGTTTGTAAACACCGGACAAATCACACATACATGCATATGCTTGTTGAACATGCCAGTTTGCATTTAGTCCCACTTCACTGTAATAATATCCTCCACTCTTCTGAGACGGTTGTTGAGGGGTTTAGGTCAGGGATCTGTGCAGAATGTGTGAGTTTTTATACTCCAAACTTTCAAAACATGATATCCCATACAGATGTGTGCAATCAACTGTGTGTCAACAGTTTGTATGTGGATGTGATGGTATAGTGTCCACAACCCTTTGGTCATAGAGTAGAACTTATCATAAACAACCAAATACTATTTTTATCTGCAAAATAAATGTTTAGAAAGTATATATATTTTTTCTTATCTATTGATGCTCTAATTATGCATAAGAGTGACATGTAAAGAGAAATTATGTATGAAATGTTCCTCAGACATAATCATGAAAACCTTAACATTTTTTGAACAATAAGACATAATAAACTCAAGCCACACCTGAACCGGACGTTCGGGAATTAAGGAAGTATCACACTAAAGTGACACAGAATTCAACTTAGCTTGTGTCTCTAATTGACAGAAAATTTGCATGATCTATGATCCATTTGTTGCAAAAACTTTACAAGAGATTTTAAGCCATTTTAGAGAGACATCCTTCCGAAGACTGAAATCAGAAAAAACAAAGTCCAAACTTGTCCTTAAAAGAATTTTATTCGCTTATCCCCCTTGAGGATGATCTTAAACCTTCCACCACAGGATTCAGTTTAAAAAATACATATTCTATCTGTCTTTCTGAATTAAAATTGCTGTTTCAGGTTCACCTTAACCACTTGTGATGAAGAATATTAATGTTATCATCATCATCATCATCAACAGTGTGTGTTTATTAGTGGATTAAGACCAGTAACATTATTTGCTGAACAGAGAGAAGTCATGGAAGGCTGCATTACATTTTACAAACACAGATGTGTGTGTGTGTTGTGGTGTGTTGTGCGTGTTGTGTTGTGCGTGTGCACGTGTAGAGTTTGAGCAAACATTTGTCATGAATTCCAAGAATGAGTTTGACTAAAAACAACAAGAAAAAAAAAGGTCAGACATAATAAAAATGAAACACATTAAGACAGCAGTGTATGAAAACGTTATATTGTACTTAAAAATGATTGGCACTGTAAATGGAGATGAATTTGGAATGGACCTGTTATAGATTACTGATGTTCCTTAAAACTGTTGTAGTGTATAATAGTGTATCTACAGTCACACTGAAAAGAATATAGACCAAAATCTACATCCAGAGACAATGTTTTCTCAGTCAGCAGAACAATTAAAACACTTAAAAAAAAATCTGCCATTATCAGGTTGGTTAAGATCCATCAGAATTACCTTATTCAGTGAAGCAATGAAAAAAATATAAAACTAAATATGACTTTAATGGCTGATTCAAGTACAATACACTAATGGTTTAGTGTCTGATTTAATCTTCCTTGTATTCTGACAATATAAAAACTAACCTTAAAAACACTATGTTCTATGACGTACATGTTCATCATTACGCTGTGGTTTGTCAATCAAATAGGGCCTTTATTGACCTTATTTCTCTTCCGGGACTGATATATTTACTGTGCATATTATACTTCAGAAATCTACTATTTAGTATTTGGTCATAAATAGACTTCGTGTCATGACGGTGTTGGAACATTCTGAAAATTTTGTGAATCATAGAACGCTTCCGGCTGTAGTTAATACATCAGAAGTGGTTTCTTCATGGCATACAAATCTGAATATTTCTCGAACCATCATAATAATACCTGAATTTGTCCATGCTATGTTCGGGAGTGGAGTTGTATCGAGCAAACATCTGGCTGACTTTCAAATTTTGTCAGTTTTAGAAAAGAAAAAAGAGAAAAGCAAACAACCTGTATTAAAAAAAACCTACAAAAAAAAACCTGACACCATAAAATAAATAAATAAAAAAGTTCTACCGATCTATTAATTACAGCAACCTTTTCTGTAACATTGGAAACCAAGATTCTTTTCAAAAACCGCTCTGTTTAACTGAACCGCTGATGATATGTGGCAAAAATAAACACTGATAGAGCTAAAGCCTTCCCCACTTCTCTATTTAAATAGAGCTGTATGTATGTGTGTGCATATATGTGCCACTGTGTGTGTGTGTGTGTGTGTGTGTGTGTGTGTGTGTGCGTGTGTGTGTGTGTGTGTGTGTGTGTGTCTTTATGGAGCTCGCCTGTCCCTCTTAGTCAGAAGGTAGCATTGAATGGTACGAAGACGGTCTTTGGCAGGTCCAAACTCTGGCTGGAGCTTTAGAGTGGATTCATACCAGTGCATTGCTTTTTCAAACTCTTCCTGTAGAACAGAGCAGAGCAGAAGGGTGAGGAAGATGAAGAAGAAATGCAGCTTTTCTTTCAATGATGGTCAAGTGAAAGACCTCACCATTGCTATGTATACATTAGCGAGGGTAAAATGGTTTACGACGAAATGAGGAGCGATCTCTACAGCCATGCGAGCCACGGTGAGTGCGTCCTCCCACAGACGGGCGTTCTGGAAGATGTTAGCCAGGCTGATTAGTGGAACATCCTGCAGGAAGAAAGACAACATCAGGTGTTTATTAAAATCTGGAACAGCCCTATTTAAAAGGATTTAAACTCGAGCACACTTAGTACTTGCACAGTGACTTATATGAAAATTATAATAAATACATTCATCCTAACTACTACTGGTGTCAGTTACATTTTTGATTAATCATATGCACAATCATTTAAAGAAGAAATTTGGTGTTCATAAAAAGTCCTGTTAAAAAAAAGAAAGAAAAAAAAAGAAGCAAGCTTGATCCTCACATTCTGGCGAGTGTGTAAGGAGATAAACACAAATCTTGAATCATATAATTTGCATGGATTGCACTTTTATATACGGAATATACTGTAAAAAATCTATTTGCATGTTTTACAGAAATTAATGCAACCAAACACCCATAGGTTAAGATAAAAAGTTAATTCAGTTATGACAAGTGGAATCTTGCCATATAAACAGAGTACTTGGAGTTCTTTGACCTAACAATTATTTAGTTCTTTAGCCATAAAACTGTTCAAAAGTTGGAGCAGAGGCTGAGGAGACACCAGATAGTCACAAGAGAAAACCTGTTTATTACTTAATGTTTGATTAGTCCGTTGGTACCTTCATGTGGTGAGGTGCAGAGTTTAGAGCCTGACGCAGACAGTCGATGGCCTTCCTCCCCTGACCCTTCACTCTCCAGTACAGAGCCGACATACTGGATAGAACCCATGAGGTCTGGTTCTAATGGATGAGGCCAAAGACAGCATACAATAATAAGTATACACAAGATAATTACATCAAACATTTTTATCCTTCCTAAACACCAAACTAAATCTCCTTGCTACTAAAATT
This sequence comes from Tachysurus fulvidraco, assembly GCF_022655615.1. NCBI lineage: Eukaryota > Metazoa > Chordata > Actinopteri > Siluriformes > Bagridae > Tachysurus > Tachysurus fulvidraco. The sequence continues at coordinate 9,699,514 of NC_062518.1, forward strand.
TGCAAATCAAACAAGGTTTATTAAATGTAGTGCACTTCCACCTGCCTTGTGGGCTAGGTAATAAATTTATTATCTCCCCATCTCTGCTAAACAGGTCTTAGCTACAATATATTTTTTATATTTGAGTATATTAATACATTTGTGGTTTCATTTTTAAGCTAAAATATTGCTATAGTGCTTTACATTAAAAATAATTAAGCCAAAATAAACACATGGTGTAACTTATGTACTGGGAAAGGCCAATTCTAAGACCAACCATCCCCGACTATACCTTTTCCAAGACTTTGGCCAAGCGGGTCCCCACTTGCTCAAAGGGCTGCGGCGAAAATTTATCCTTTCCCAAATTTTGAAGCACCTGAGTGAGACACACACAGTAAGGTAGGTGATTGAGTGATAGACTGCTAGTAAGAGACCGCATGCAGTAACCTGAATTCCACACACACACACACACACACACACACACACACACACACACACACACACACACACACACACACACACACACACACACACACACACACACACACACACACACACACACACACACACACACACACACCTCTTTGAGCTGACTCTCTCCAGTATAGTGGATGCTGCCACGGTTTGCCACTCCCCCCAGATGGTCTAGTGTGTGCATGCTGGCAGCCAGATTAGCATTGCACACCGGTTCTGCTGCAGGCTCCTGCAGTGGAGTGGCAAAGTCTATATGTTCTGTGATGCTACACAGAGAACATGGAGCAAATAAAGAAGACAAAGTTTATAAGCAAAGGACATACGTACATTACTGGAGTTCTGACATTGGAGGAAAAAATGCCCTCCAATATACTTTATGGGTGTTAATAACATAATATACATAATCACTTAATATACATAATCACTTACTGCTCAGGTTTGCCAAATCTGTATACTATAGAAAGTAACCACTGGAACAGATTCTGAGTCTACTACATAAATCCTGTACTGTATGTGTATACCTGTCGTCAGTGATTAGTCCAGACAGTATCTTATTTGTTGCAACATGTGCTTAAGCAAAATTTCAATTTTGGTAAACCTATAGACAGTTTTCGGTGAAAACACCATAAAAGATATGAATGTGTACATTAAATTCGATAAATAAGCATACTCAATATTTTTGGCAGACACAGCCAGCCAGGTGCTTGCAACAGTAGTGAGGTCTACACGTCGTGTGCGCTGACACTCCTCTGGTCCTGGCCAACCCAGACTGCTATAGTCCTTCCACCGTTCTAGAAAACACACAGCTGTCGTTAAAACACACAGTTGTACATAATACTGCACGTGAAAGAAAGCAGTCGGTTCATTAGGCAAGAACCTGATGGTCCAGGGGAGGGAATGGTGGGGCCGCTGATCTCCAGGATGGAGTTTGCAGCTGAGGAGTCGCTCTGAGAGGAATCCTCTTCACCTGCCCAACTCTCAGAAACATCGGCCTCGGACTTGGGCTTTCTCATTCGCTTCACCTGGAATGTGATCTGGAAATCCAGAACAATAAATAAAAGCTTACAGTGAATAGATTTTCTACAGTGTTTAGTATACATAGGACATTCATTTTCAGAAGAACAAAAAAAAAAAAAAAAAAAAAAAAGCAAACTACTGTAAATATATAAAAATAACAGAAAGATAAACTAACTTCTTTGGAACCACAAGAGCCTAACAAACTACAGAGATGTTGTTTCCTGACACAAACTACAGAGATGTTGTTTCCTGACAGTCAAGAGCTTACCCATTCTGCTCCATCATCATCCTCACAGTTCCCGAAGCAGGCACTGTCGCTATTGGCCCCCATCACCTTGTCGTTTTTTAAAACACGGATCCCTCGTAGGTCTCCGCGCTTCCCACTCACATCCAGCGCTCCCTCAAATGCTCCCATCAGCTCCTCATGCAACTGCCACTGCTCTTCTCCTTCCAAACCTCCTTTTTTATCTTCCCCTTGTTCCTGCTGGCCCACCTCTCCTGAGCCATTACTGTCCACCACCACCTCTACAGAGTTGGAGAGAGAGAGAGAGAGAGACAAGGGAACAAAAATGAGTGAAAGAGAAAGTAAGTGATTTTGTGATGCTCGATAATGGCTCAAATATGAGACAAACTAAATACATACTCTCAAACAGGAGTGAGTCCTTTAATGCAGATCCAGGCATGGCGTCCGTGGTTCCCTTTTCTTGCCTTTCCTCGGCTTCCCAATCCTCCACCTCAATGTCATCTACTCTCTCACAACCTGAACCATCTGCACACCAAACACACTGTATATTCTTACACTAACTTCATTACAGCTTTGTTACTACATGTCCATAATACACTGAGACAACTGCTTCAAAAAATATGACAATGAATTCTAAGCGATGATTTCAGGATTTCTTCTCTTTGCCTTTAGTAAATTGATATTTTGAATGGCCAAATATAAATGAGAACAGTTTGAGGATTAACCTGCTATGGTGAGTTTATCTTAATGGAAGCCATGAAGGCTATTATTTTAAGCAGGAACAATACTATTCTTTAAGTTCTTTTTTCGTATTAGCTGCACTTGATTCCACTATATGCCAATCACAGGAAAGTTTGCAAAAGCAAAACGTCACACGGGGAGAGATGAAACTTGAGATAAACCACAAATCCACTCAAGTCTACAGCAGTATATTAATACCTAAATCAATAGCACTGCATGTGTCTCCCTCAAATTTGGAGAGGACAATGAATTCATTTTTCTCTGCAGAATAAACCAGCCTCTAAATAAAAGTTTAAGCTATTTTCAGCCTGTTGAATTATTGAGTGCAAGATTTCTCCACTTCAAAGCCCTTTGGCTTGATGGGGAACAGCGTCAGGGGAAAGGAGTGCTGAACTACAGGGGATGCAAAGGAAAGAAAAAGAAGGAAGAAAAAAAAAGAAAAAAAAGGAGTGGGAGGTGGAAGAGAAGGCAAACCCAGAATAGAAAATGCAGTGGAGAGAGAGCTAAAAACAGATGAGAGATTACAGTCACTGAGCTATTAAAAGACCTCGACCCACAACACATCCGAGGCTGAAACACAAGGGATTAGAGCAAAGAGACTGCAAGACAGGGAAAAGTGGATGGTGCAATATGGTAGCAGTCTGGGCTAAACTCAGGTTAATATAAACTTCACCTTTGAGCACGGCAAGATTTATAAAAGCTAATACGCTACTAACAGAAGCGTATTAACAATATTGGAAGATTAAGTGTATATTTAAAGTTTTTCTCTGACTGAATGATATAATGAACATGTATTAATTGGCATTTATTAAATTATTGTCTATTTTTGAGCAATGTAATTAGCAGCCATTAGTGGCAACAGAACTCACGCTGACAGGTCTGGTGCTGGAGCTTGTAGAGAAAAGGGTAGAACTGCAGGCAGCGCAGCAGAGGCAGGCTAGCATGACACTGGCTACAGCTGCCACTCAGAGACAGGACGTGTCGGAACAGGGTCAATGCACCAGTCAGGTTCCCTCGAGAGAGCTGAACACTCACCATGCTCAGCAGAGTGTGAGGCTTAATGAAACGAGTGATTAGGAAAGTCAGTAAAATATACAATGACACTGGACAGTCAGTTTCTTCATTTAATTATTGAGAAATATGTTCCAGAATTACATATCTGTGACTTGCAGAAGTATGTGAACCTTAGATTTCAGTATCTGTAAAGTAAAGTGTCCGCTAACTGTTGCTCAGTCAAGGTCTTATCTCATTCTTTAGTACAGAACAGCTTCAACACTCGGATTTTGATGGGTGTCCCTCACATGAACTGCTTGCTTCAGGTCCTTCCACTAATTTTCTTTTGGATTAAGCTCAGGACTTTGACTTGGAAATTCAAAAATATTATCTTTGTTCAGTATCAATATCATTCTTTGGTGCACAGATGGATGCTTGGGCTTGTTGTCTTGGTGTATGACCTATTTTCTGTTGAGATTCAGTTCAAGGACAGATGTCCTGCAATTTTCCATTAGTATTCACTGGTATCATTATGAATTCATTGTTCCATTAATGATGGCAAGCTATCCTGGCCCAGATGCAGAAATACAAGCCCAAAGCATGATACTACCACCACCATGTTCCACAGAAGGTATAAGGTTCTTATGGTGGAATTCAGTATTTTCTGTTCTCCAAAAATAATATCTCATTTTAAAACAAAGTGTTATTTTGGTCTCAGTCCTACACAGATTATTATTACAATAGTCCTCTGGCTTGTCCACATGATCTTTAGCAAACTTCATGGGCAGCAGTGTTCTTTTGGGAGAGTAGCGGCTTTTACCTTGCAACTCTGAAGTGCACACCGAGGCATGAACATTAACATTAGCCAAAGTAAAGAGGGCCTTTAGTTGCTTAGAAGTTACCCTCTATTCCTTTCTGACCCAACAGTCTATTACATGTCTGCTTTTGGAGTGATCTTTGTTGGTTGACTGCTAGGGAGAGTAGCATTCCTCCATGTGTACAGAATCTGTCTGACTATAGATTTGTGGAGTCCAAACTCTTTCAATATGATTTTGTAACCTTTTCCAGCCTGATGAGCAACATCAACTTTTTCTGAAGGCCTCAGAAATCTCCCTGGTTTTTGCCATGGTCCACTTCCATGAACACTCACAGATATATAATATTGGAACATTTTCCTGAATAAAAAAAAAAATTATAAAGTATAATATATTTGACTGATCTGTTTGATTGGGTTCACTTTGTCTGCTTTTGGGACTTGTGTTCAAATCTGATAATGTTTTGGGTCATTTTTATTCAGAAATATAGACATTTCTAAAAGGTTCACAAACTTTCAAGCGACACTGTATATATAGTCACAATCATATATTATTACAGAAGTTTAGTAATAATTTAATTATACTGTAGTATATACTATTGCAATTTACTTCAAAAATAATACTGTGATCATTTTGTTTTGTGACAACAATATACAGTAATTTGCTAAAATAAAAAATGGTGGTATCGCTGATAATCATAGTGAGAACCTATTAATCACTGTAAATGAAATTTGACAGTTTTGTTGTTTACCATAAGTAGATTGGGTGCTAAATATAGAAAAAGTCATTTCTTTCAATGGATGAATTGGAAGCAAATCTTTAAATGGCATTTTATCACTTGTAAAAGTATTAACTGGAGGCAAAAATGAATAATATACCTATATGATATACAAAAATATTAGATTTTTTCCATGCAAGTGAAGAAAACATCATTTTCAGAACAAATTCTATGCTAGAAAATATCAGAATATTGAAGCTATTGTTAGGTAAAACGTTACATAATTCTCCCTCACTTACTAAGCACTATAAAGCATGTGTGTGTAAATAACTACATGAAAGTTGCTGTAGAAAACTGCAGGTCACTTATTTTAGTGCTATCCCATGGAAATAAGGGGATTCATCTTGTGTACCTCTGAGGCGTTGATCTCCATGGCCTGCTGCAGGAGCTCCTGGGCTACATGGTGGAGGCCGTAGTGGAGCAGCAGGTTGGCTGTGTTGACTAAGGGCACATTTTTGTGCTGAGGTGGAGCTGAGTGCAGGGCCTGGCACAGACACTGCAGAGCTCGCGTACCGTTTCCCTGAGCTCTCCAAAAGAGCCCCGCCTCATTCTGAACCAGCCACCGTGGTACACTCATCTACAAGCACAGAGAGCAAAAATCTACTATAGTACAGATTCCTGCATTCGTCCTGATTCAGCTCGTCTTAAAATAGTTAGCCTAGATATTTCTGGAGCTGTTTCTTTTCTAGAGAAGTAATTTGCTGTCCAATCAGTATTTGTCCCAAGCACCTGCTAATGTGGAACAAAAATGAGGACATGACAAGACAGTTTATCATCACTACAAGCAGTCGTTCGTCTTTACCTTCTCCAGAGTACTTGCTATCATTGCACCCATTTGTTCCATGGTCCAACCTTCACTACGCTTCAGCAATACCTGCATAGCAACAAACACACACATGCATGCAAAATCATGTGTTTTACTTTAACACTTAATTCACCTGTAAAACCTCACTTGTAGAGGGCTCCGTTTTGTGTTGTGGAATATGTAAATATAACAGTAGGACATTTCTTACAACCTTTAATAAGGTTTTTTTTTTTTTACTTCCCTCCTAATAAATATCCTTTCCAAAATACCTGAAAAAAAATTTAACATGACATGTTCAATGCAAAAGCTTATCATTTCTTTGCAAATGAAGTACAAAATGATAAAACAGCATATACAAAAAACTGGCTCCAATTAATTCCTTAAACAAATCCTGTGGCACAGGTAGACAGTTGTCTACCAAAACCTCTACTCCCAATTCAACTATTATGTTTAGTGACATATGGTTTTGTTATTTTTACTTATTGATATTTTAGAACCGCTGATAAAGTGAAAGTGACGTGACATACAGCTAAGTACGGTGACTCATACTCAGAATACTTTCTCTGCATTTAACCCATCCAAAGTGCACACACACACAGCAGTGAACCCACACACCGTGAACACACACCCGGAGCAGTGGGCAGACCTTTATGCTGCGATGCCCGGGGAGCAGTTGGGGGGGTTCGGTGCCTTGCTCAAGGGCACCTCAGTCGTGGTATTGCCGGCCCGAGACTTGAACCCACAACCTTAGGGTTAGGGAGTCAAACTCCCCCACGACATGACTTGATAAAATCAGTAGGCTGTGGGCCAGTGTTTTGTATGCTTGTGTGTAAATAAAGAAAGAATGAACAATCAAACCTGAGTAGCGTACGGATCGGGCAGATGTTTCCCCTGCAAGGTCCAGGCTACAGAAGTCAGAGGGTCATCAGGCAAGGGTTGAGCTTCCATACTGCAATCTGGAGTCTCGAGAGAGACAGGGGGACTCCCGTTCACATACAGGCTACTCTTTCCCCTGAACAAAGCAAGACACAGAAAGCTCGAGTATGAGTTGGTTCATGTTTCAGAATGTAAGATGCTCAATAATAAAAACTAGAAATCCTAATATTTAAAAATCTGGCAAGTCAAGGCACACAGCAATACACAAGGTTTACAGAACGAAAGTGAGATCTGTCCTGCATCAGATGTGGTTATGTGCTACGTATAGAGTCAGGAAACGTATACAGTCAGAAAAACTGTATAATACAATTATCAAATATAACAAATATCACCTAGACATTCTAGAGGCTCCTTAAGGGAAAAAAAGTAAATGCGGTAAATAAAAAGCTGTGAAAGTGTGTGAAATGTTCATATAAAGGTTTATGTATTATTGAGTGAGAGTGCATTTATCTGTCACACCTGAGGCCATGACTCTCTGGGGGAAGAAAGAAGGTGGGCAGCAGGTTAGCAGAGGGAACGGTGGGAAAACGCTGAGCGCAGTCTGAACTTCTCGGCCACAGCATGCTATGGGTTTCCTATTTAACATGGAAAAACTTCAGGTTTTTGAGCTCTAGAATACCTGGAGCACATATCCCAATACCAGTGAACATGCTCCACAAATGCACTATTACACTCAGTGGAATACTGGAACACAGAGCATAAACAAGATAAATGTGCATTCAGATGTTTGTATACAGAGAGCAGGAGACAAAATCTTACAGCACTAGAGGATGATTCCTTGTCCCAGTGTGCTGCTGGTATGTCTCCTCCAGACACAGTGGAGTAAGGCTGTGGGCTCTGACTCTCGTTCACATTCAGCTCCGACACCAGAGCTACGGTGCCGGCTACGGACACCTCCTCGCCAAACTGCACATGTACGCACAATAAACACAGACAACAGTCACTAAGATACATCTCATATTTACAAGGTTTTTACAGGTTTGGTTCCTGTTGTATAAAAAGCTAGACTAGTCAAACTGGCACCAACAACCATGCCACACAGTCAACCTGACTGAGATCACACCCCATCATTATCTGAAGCTTGACATTGTTATCTGAATGACTTTATGTACTGCGCTGCTGCCAAATGATTGGTTCATTGATAAATTAGCAGGAGTACGTGTCTTCCTATTAAAACAGCCGATAAGTATGTATTTGTTTATATTGCTTCATATTTTTACATGACAATTAGATGCCCATATCTAGAGTGACTGACATTTTTATACAAGCGAGTAATTGAGGGTTAAGGGCCTTGCACAAGGGCCCAGCAGTTGCAGTTTGGTGGACCTGGGATTCAAACTCGTGCCCTTCTGATCGGTAGTCCAACATCCTAACCACTAAGCTACCACATTTATACAGTCTTAGTATGTCATTAGACCGAGTAGATATAGACAAAATTCTCTGTAAAAAAAAAAAAAAACCTTAATTCATATACTGTACATATGTGTGAAGTCATACTGTCTGTAGGGCATTGAAAATTTAAGAATTAAAAATTTATTACTGAAAATAGATTTTAGTGCCTCGACTGAACATTCCGAGCCGTCACGATCATAAACTGCATTTAAAATTCCTTTATAAAGAAGTTCATCTCAAAGCTGTGGCACATATTTGAGCACTGCTGTGTGAAACAGGTCTGCTCAGTCTAACCTGGATATAGTGCACGTTCTCAAACAGATCTCCTCGATGATAACGGACAGGTAAGTCAAATGGACAGAACAGACTGTACTGCTGCTGACCTAGACGACACATCTGGTGGTTACCTGACCAAAAAAAAAAAATCATTTGTTATTGTTGCTGTGGGACTGTATAATCAGTAATTGCTGTATAATCAGGATACATCTGACACACCTACATCACCAAACTACCTATTGTTTATTGAGGTCACTGCATAACATTACTCATCCAAATACTTGTGTGGGTACGTATCTGAACCACGCCAATGGCTCACTGGTAGTCTGTCTCACCAAGCTGTGCCTCTTTGGCCATCTGTGTCTCATGGATGATGTTGCGTAGAATCTGTTCCTCCTGGATCAACTTGTGCTTGTCTAGCGTGCTCTGCTGCCGCAGGTAATGGTCATGCTGCTTCTGGTACTCTTTTAATTCATTCAGAGTACGCTGAAGAGACCTGCAAAATAAAACATAGCAGTCACACTAGCTCCGACACACAACACAGAGTGCAACACTAATTTCCCCTTGGCATTCATAAAGTGTTACCTCATCTTTTCTGATTGTTATGTGATTTCAAACCTAGTTGTCCAAAAACACTTTATCTGGTGTTAGAGACAAAAAAAATCTGATCCAATTTCTATAGTTAGAGACCAAAAAAATCTGATCCGTATTTCAAACAGTTTTATAGCCAAACTGTTATGTAAGCCGATATCGAAGTATACTAATAACACATATGTTCCCCAAGGATTATAGTTTTAAGCATTCGTTTGGCATTAAGAACATAGTAACAATCCAAAGCCAATTCAGCATCCACATGCAGCAAAAATTGTCAGGAACATGGAGGTTAAATGTATCTGGTAAAGAAATGATAATTTTCTCCTCAAAACATTTGTTTAATCATCCAATATGCTGGTTGTGTAAATAATTAAAGTTGCTTAAATGGACATCGTGGTGATTAAATAACACCACCACTAATCCTAACATCACCTGCCCATAAACTTCGTTTATTTTGCCACTGAAACAAAGATTGCTTAAATAAAATTTATGCTGAGAGTCTATGGAAATGTCTGACTGGAACAGCTCTTTATAGAACCCATGTCATAGAGCATACCCCCCCCCCCCCCCCCCTTACCGGTGCTGAGCCTCGAGCCGCTGCTCGAGCTTCTGCTGACAAAGGACAGCGTGTTTCCTCCTCAGAGCCTGCTCAAAGCCTGGCTGAGCCTGCAGAGCCTGCTCATAGCAGAGCACCGAGTGATTGTATTCCCCCAACATCTGATACAGAAAGACAAACATGTTCAGAAAGCAGCCAATCAAAGCTTTTACATGTGGCCACCATTAAAGAGTTACTCTTGCTGAGGTATTTGGCACTCACGGCGTAGATGTTGCCAAGTGTGTAGTGGCTGGTAAATATATCAGTAGTGTGGTCCAGGGCAGCGTGAGCCAAGATGGCGGCATCTGCTGAGAAGTGCGCTCGATGCAGAATATTTGCCAAGTTGACTAGGGCTACATCCTTGTGCTGCCTATTAAAAGAAAAAGTACAGTATGCAGACACATGCAAATTTAAGTCAAATGATGAAGGACGTGACCACATCAGTGTGTCACTGAAGGGCAAAAACAATGAGCTGTACACGGCCTGGTTTAAACTGTAATAGTTCAGTTGAATATGAATTCTTGAGCTTGCTGAGTAGTGAAATGTGTAACCTAAATGTGGGCTTTAAAAGTAAAGTGGACTGTTAAATTGTGGCAGCAGAGAAAATGTCTCATTAAAGGTCTATCATGACAGGCTTAAAAAGGGCTGTGGAACTGATGGAAATAGCTGATGAACTGCAGTCTCCTGTATCCGTATTACTTAATACACATGCTGAAGAATTGACATTGATTTTGTACTTTTTCCTCCAGCTCCAAACTCATTGGTGTGTCATTTCTTTAGGCAGAACATTGATACCTATATACCTATTGTCATGTCTTGCACAAGCCTTGATCATGCCGTTTTATGAAGAAAACCGGTCCAATAATCTTAAAAGACTGCTGTAATCATACAGCGATTTGGGGTATGCTTGTACCTGGGAGAGAAGTGAAGAGCACGAATGACACAATCCACAGCTCTCCTTGGCTCATTCTTCATACGCCAGTAGAAGGAGGCCAGATTGTAAAGCACCCAGGAGGAGGAATTCTAAACAAAAATAAATATTTTATATATATATATTTACACATACACACATCTAAATAAACACATACAAAATAAAACGTGTCTGTTATTATTATTCTGTACACTGTCATATGCTCACCCTCAGAAGACCCTGTTGTATTCTATGGCCAACCTCATCCATGCGATGACCCAATTTTTGGGATAAAGTATTGAAGATCGGGTCATCCTTTGACAGCAAAGGTGATGTGAGGTTTACTTTCTCCTGCACACCCTGAAAACCAAACCAAGCAATGAAAAAATAAAACAGAAAACAACTCTACACAAAACAACTTGCATGTTAATAGTCGTAACTATTTTTTGTGCTTCAATATTATCCTAAATTTATTTTAAAATGAATTTCTGTGCTCGTTGATTTAGTTTAACAGTTTCCTATCAGAATGCCACTCGACTACACGCTCATGGGGACACCAGATTAAATGAATTCTCGAATCATCTTTACTTGAAGGAACCAATGCAGCAGCGCTTTAATCCCACATGCGAATTCAGGCAACGGCAAACTTTTCACTGGATTAATGAAAATACAGCGTCCACAAACACTTCAGTTGAAACATATTGTATACTTTTTAGGTTTCCTTTATGCAACACACAAATGAATAGAGCATTACCCTTAAATGTTGGTATGCATGAATACTGTATGGAAGCTCAAGAATTTCTGTACAGTCGGGCTTTTCCAGGTCTGAAGGTAAAGGTGAAGTGAAATCCATATAGTCTTCAGGACTGTAATGCACAAACACATTAAGCCAAAGAAAGATATATTACATTACAGCATCACAAACAAACCACCAGACAGCAAGAATACACCTTAGAGCTGCTTTACTTTATGCCTTTGCTCTCCAGCGATATAAAGGTGCCGTCATAGAGGTCCAGATCCCCGAGAGGAACTTTAGCCGTGACGCAGTCGGCATCTTCTTTATAGTGACGTTGTTCTAATCCAGTGTCACGGTCTTCATTTTCTTCAATATGAATTTTTTGAGCAACTAGCTGCTTCTATTAAGGGCAGAGAAGAACAAAAGAAACGGCAAGTAAGCATTAAATTGTAGAATGTTGGAGATTGTTTTTAATCAGCATGGAATGACATTCAGTGACCTCAGTATTATAAGGTTCCATGTGACATTTGGATCGAAATTGAATTAAGCACAATGAAGTCATCAAAAGAGATTAGTTGATTCTCCTACTTTTAGCTGTCCAAGTTCTACATAGACAGCTTGAGAACAATAAAAATTAAGTGTACAATTTGAGAATGAATAATGTTATGGCACTTTATGCTACATTCACATAAAGCAAACAGAGAACTATAATTTTCAGTGAGAGCTGGCAAAGAAAGTTTTGCTATTTTATTTGCGTAAAGTTAAATGCAAATGTGACTAGCGTGACTAGCAACGAGAGTGAAGACAGTAGAGAGCACGTGATCTGTGACAAAGACCACATGCTGTTTCTTCTTCATCTTGTATAATATGATGCACATATACAATGGTGTATTTTATACACACCCTCATCGGTGGAACGTCTAATTGTGGCTTGCGGCAATAAAATAAAAAACACACACCCCGGTAGTTTGTTGATATGTATTTACGTGTTTTTTTCCAGACTCATAATTTCAATAATTACTTTCCTAATGTCCGTAATCATATTTGACAAGAAGACCCCAATGAAAAAGGCAGATGAGTCACTGTCTTTAAAAAGGCCAGGGATAAAAGAGACAGTCTGTGTGAGACTTTTTATTTTGAGAGTATATCGATTTGAATGAACTTCAACATGTAGGTTTGGATTATAGAAGAAAATGTCCATTATCTGAAAATGACACTTTAGCTAGATAGAATCACACAAAAACTAAAGTCATGGTTTAGCCGGCAGATATTAAAGTCTGAACATCACCTCTAATTTTTTGAGGTAGTTGACCCGAGTCTCCTGTTGCATGAAAAGGACGAGATGATGTGGGTGTTTCAAGTTAAGCGGAGAATCCACCTGCAAACAAATGAGCACAAATCACTTTCAGAGAAGCTGGAAATGTGTAGATATTTTAAATACCAGGTCATTTTACAAGCTGAAACATATCACAATCACAATGTCACCAGGTTATGGACCATTAACTGGTCAGTGACATGAAGAGAGGTGTCAGAGATAGAAAAGTCAGAAGGAAATAGAACACAAATCTATACATCAGAAATGTAGAATGGAAATAAGATTAAAGGGTCCAATGTACCGAGTACTGAAAACGCCTGATTACTTGACCTCTGGGAAACCAAACCAAGACTCACTTCTTAATGCAGTGCAGCTGTCAGACAGAAGCTAACAGCTGTTTTAACATAATAACACAAGTCACATAAGCTGTTTGTAAGAATTAGCTTCAGGCTAAAGTAACACTGGACTCCCTAGCACATTACCTAGCAACCAAACTCGCCACCTCAGCCAAGTTAGATAAGAAACATGAAGCTAACGTTAGCTAAATAACCAAAACACAAACAGTTCGGACCTGTTGTTGGATTTTTCCGTCCTCTGTCACGACCCAGTGAGTCGTAGCTCGTCCAGGTTCGACTAAAAGAATGCAAATAATCATAATAAACATCTTTGCTCGGACAGACGCCTTCCATAATACACTAAAACAGACAGCGTCTTTCCCTAAGCTACGTCGCTGGACTTCCGCCATTTTTCTGACTAGCTTTCGGCGTAGTTTTTCTCCACCTGTATTCAAACAAGCCCCGCCTCCTGCACTAAAAGGAATACTATCAGTCGGAAAACGGGTAGAACCAAACGAACGAAAAAATCCCAAGAACTTACACGACCGTCTTCCGGTCGAGTGAATACTTTTGTTATCAATATAAAAGTCTTATCATTTATTTCAAAATAAAAGTTTGAAAACACGTTTTCATAAAGTATCACTATACGAAAATTAATTTAATTAAACACACACACACACACACACACACACACACACACACACACACACACACACAAACACATACATATATATATATATATATATATATATATATATATATATATATATATATATATATATATATATATATATATATACACACACATTCATACACACACATATATGTTTAATTATATATATATATATATATAAATTATTGGAATAACTCTACAAATAAATAAAATTTGTGTAAATGTATATCTGATTTATAAAAATGCCTACACAATATAATACATTTTATATAAATATGTTGTATAAAATAAAAATAAAATAAAATAAACTCTTTGTCTTTATGTGGAAAAAGATAGTTGAAAAAATGATAGTTTCCCCTTTATATCTGTATTTTTGCATTCTTGTTTTAATATTTAAGTAATGGTATTTAATTTGATTCCCATCTACTCTAATTATTTAAGAGTAGATGGGAATCAAATTAAATACCATTACTTAAATATTAAAACAAGAATGCAAAAATACAGATATAAAGGGGAAACTATCATTACAATTTGAAACTGCTTAAAAACAAACTGGAAACACATCAGTCACATGTTAAATTTTTTTTTTATCACTTTGTCAAATTGATCAAATTGTTTAACACATCTTGATGTGAATATAAAGAAATAAAAATTGTGTTGAACTGAAAAGTGAAACTGAAAATCATTTCTATCATCTCATAATCATCTTTTGAACTCAAATCCAAATGTCTTCAGTGTACAGCAAAGACAAAAGAATTGGACCGACTGTTCCAGTACTTTTGGAGGAGACAGTATATACTTTCAACATGTCAGATATTCCTAGTTGACCAGACAGGGAAGTGTTTGGAATTTTTTCACATTTTCTAGATTACTAATGGTTCAACTATACGTTACAAGTAATCTTCAATGCATCTCCTAAATTGTGCAAAATTCTTTGCCGTCAACTGCAAGAACTCTGAGCTTATTATTTAGCCTGAAGAGCTAAAAATCAGTTCCAGGTTCACCAGAATGAGAGCACACAAAGATTTGCAGAGAAAGCAAAGAAAGCAGATTTTCACTTTCCTTATTTCCTCCCAAAACATTCTTGAATCTCAATTGCTCCTAGATGAGTCACAGTGTGAGTTTGTTTATCCAAATGTATGTAAATACTTGCTGGTTGAAAAATTTACCTAGAACATCTAGCATAATGCAGTATTTAGTTTAATTAGATAAAAGGAAAAAAAATTAATGTAGCAATTTTTTTTATTGCGTACGTTGATGAAGAGTGAGTAATGTGCTGAAAAATATTTTAATGTAGTGAACCAGAGAATAAAAGTACAATGGACAAAAAAAACATGTAACGATATATTGTGCAAAACATTCATGATAGGCGTAGACTTTAAGGTACATTTGCTAATACTGCTGGTTACAGCCTAGAATCAATCATACACCCAATCACCATTCTACCGTAACTTACATTTAAAAATGTTACAGACTGAGCTGATTTGTTTTAATATTAACATATAATAACTATGGTTTTTTTCTTCATTAAAATTTGTATTAATCATATTAACAATAAAGATACAGATTCAAAAAAAATTAAATATACATAACCCTCATTTACATATAAAAAAGAAGTTCAGACATTGAAAAGGTGAACATTAAAGCTTTTAGTGAGCAGGTCATGCAGTGTTTCCATCGCCAGCTGTGACAGTTTTAGAGTATTTTACAGTATTCCTTCTGTGTGTGTATGTGAGTGATCATAGGTGTGTGATGGTTGAGTTCAAGACTTCTGGTGTGAACTTTGACTTTGAGGCTTTGGAGAGGTCTCTCTGTGGAAGAAAGATCAACAGGTCTGTTAGTACAATGACAATAATAATAATAATAATAATAATAATAATAATAATAATAATAATAATAATAATAATAGTTACAGGGATATTGGATGGCATCTAAGTAACAGCCAGCAGATTAAATTTAAAAATAGGTCAAAGATTTTACAAGGTGAAAAGAAGGGTCAAGATACACACGGTCTAAACATCTCAAAAAAAGGGTTAGAGGTCACACTGGGTGAAAGAGGGTGTGAGCAGCAGCTCAGCTACATGAGTAGACAAGGGTTCAAAAAGTAGTAGAAGCCTACCAAAGTCCATGAAAATAAAATAAAACGTTTCAAACGCACTACAGAATAATGTTCAAATGATTTTTTTATTATTAAACTAAGAGGTGATCCATTCTAGTATTGAATTTCTTTATGATTTACACAATAATTAGTCATAAAATCTCCTAACAAATTCACAGAGTTCAGCTCACAGGAAAACAAGTCGCTGAGCTGCAGCAAGTGTGTTAAAGTAAACATGCACTAATAATAAGTGTTAATATTTAAACAAACCTTGATGAACTGCATTCGATGTTGACTATTCCCTTTTAAAACAAATGTAAGAATTAACCAGGGATGAAGAACAATCCAACAAATAGATTTTAAGCCAATACAAATGGTCATATATTTTCAGAATTTTTTTTTAGATAATTCCTTAGTAAATAGTCTAATTTATGTCGAGGCTAATTTTGTCAGTTTCTCCTCTGAGGACAGGAATTTTCTTTACAAGCACCATTAGAGCTGAAATACCTACTGTGTCTTTTAATGCATCGAAAAGGGCAAAATATTTAGTGTAATCGTAGTTTATAGTTATAGTAATTATAGTTTCTTAAATGACAAACATAGAAAAAACAAACATCAGAATAGGAAGGGTTGGTCCCATGCTTGTTGCTGATTGGACACAACACACAACTATGAAAACAAAGCACTTTTTAAGTCTGTTTTTTTTTCTGACTACTGCTAATGCAATGTAATGTTGCATATTAATGCAATGTAAAGAGCATCTTTAGGATGCAAAACGCAGTAAATATAACTATATGCCTATTGGTGTTACACTGTTCAGTAAGGACACACCCTTTCAGTCTAAAGACAACGACATGTTTCTGTTCATGCTGTTGGTTTTCTGATTTGCTGTTGTGTTTTTTTTTTCAAAGCAGACTATTAAACTGTTTAGCAAAGCATTGTCTGGAAAATACAGTACTTTATTAAGAAATATACACCAGAAATATATTCAGCACATAAAATGAAAGTGGCCTTTTGAAACCAAGGCCACTTTCAATGAATCAATGACCTATTATGTTTCTAACTAACTCAATCTTCCATTGCTTTTTGAACCCCTTCTGCTCTTTGAGTAAACAGTGTTTGTTGTGATAAACAGGAATTACAAAATGAAGATCAAATTACCGCGAACTCAGAATATGTGCTGGCAACAGAGTTGATGCTGAAGTTACGTTGTGGGCTAGCTGGAGTCTTCAACACACCCCCTGTAGCGTAGGGAAGATGACAGACGTTCTCCTTGTTACGCTCTGCCAGTCCTTGAGGAGGTTTCCCTCGGATAGGGGTCTTCAAGGAATTACCCTGTTTTTGAGATAAAGATAAAAAACATCTGTCACTTATCTGCATAAAAGACAATACTTAATTTGCACCCAAGTCAAAAACGAATCAGCCCTGCACTAACCTTACTGGCTGATATTGGAGGGCGGGACACAGGTGAGTGGCAGACAGTTCCACAAAATACAGAGCGCATAGTGCTGTTAGAGGTGCCAGTGGCGGTGCTGGAGGTAGCGTTTAGCTGAAGAAAACGTAAAGAGAGTTAGTATAATACATGCGTTCATACAAATGAACGGAAAGTTAAGTTATAATGCAGTGATTAGCTAAAGCATTAAAGCATATGCATGTACATATAAAGCATTAAATATATGCATGATACAGACTGAAATCCAACTGAAATTATTTTAATATTTTTACCTTCCGTGTCTTGCAAGGGGTCATACTGCCCAAAAACCTTCGTTTAGCAGGAGACCGTACAGCAGTACCATACAGCATGTCCTCCTCTGTCTGTTTGCTCTTTTTTAATTGCTAACAAACAAAGATAGGAGACGTATGAATTTGAAGAATGACAAAAGTTCTCGTGAAGTAGTGGAATGGGAACAAAATGATTTGTTTTGTAACTTAAAATGTAACAGATGTTCATACTGCTTTGTAAACCAACCAGAAAGCACCACAGACAACAGTCTATAACTGAACACTGGTCCATTATTTTGTCCAGTGGACAAGACTTTCTAACCAGAGACATTAGCTGGATCATTCTCCAGCACCTTCCTTTGAGCCGTAAATTAAAGTATGTTTTTTTCTCACTCCGTCAGAATGTCCTGCTTTGACATGCACACACTCAGGCGAGTAGAGTAACCAAATTCTGCACAGGTTCTTGCTTACATACAGATATTATACTTTTCTATATTAGCCAGTGTATTTCACTGTTGTGCTAAATTTCATTTCATTAAATGTAGAAACTATGGACTGTACTCAGAGCTGGCAAATTATTCCTGTGACTTACGTTCAAAAGATATTTCAATTTTGACACAGGAAAAAATTGTTGTAATTGAGTCGGTACAGCTTGTCAGATGATAAATATTATAGGTGTATACAGGTTTCTAACTTTCAACATAGGTGTCCGAAATGGGATTTTTCAATATCATCTATACCACTGACTGCAAACACAAGCACTATCCTTTCAACCAGATTTAATACATGCTATAAAAATTAGAAATGATATGGCTTCCACCTTCATTATGCTGTATGTCTGCTTATAAAATAGCACTTGATGCAAAATTTTGCTTTTTTTAAATCTTATTTTTAACATTGGATACTTTAACTATATCAGTACTGATACAAGATACA
Organism: Tachysurus fulvidraco; assembly: GCF_022655615.1. Classification (NCBI taxonomy): domain Eukaryota; kingdom Metazoa; phylum Chordata; class Actinopteri; order Siluriformes; family Bagridae; genus Tachysurus; species Tachysurus fulvidraco. Next base: position 9,717,878 of record NC_062518.1, read on the forward strand.
CCTTGATGAACTACAGTACGTTACTAAACACACATTTGTTAAAAGAATGAAATAAATTGGTAATATGAAGTGAAATTAAAATGAATTTAGTTACTCTTAACATTTTCTCTTAAGAAAGGCATACCCGTTCTTGTTTTTCCCGCTCCTTCTCCAGACGATGGAGATCCCACTGCTCAGAAACAAACTGCATGAACTTCTGACCCTGGACCAGAAACTCTCTGCCTTGTTCTTGCTCCCACTGCTCGATCTGGGCTTTCAGCTTCTTTTCCAGCTAAATGAGACATATTGAGGTGCATGAAGCTTTGTCTGTTCAGGCGTTATTTTAATCTTCTTGAACAAATGGCAATCAAAAATGCTTGGAGGTAAACAGCATCAATTACCTTTGGGAGGCCTTTGAGAAGATCCGATCTTTGTTTCTCCTCCTTTAAAAGGTTTCCTCCTCTGTTGGTAAATCTGGATGGATCTGTGGCTTTTTTCTTCAAATGGAATTATTAAATGAGTAAAATGAAACGATAACAGCAATAATCAGCCAAACCTATTCCCGATACAACTACTAATACTACTAATGATTATCATCAGCTTTCTATCTCTGGTTCATACAACTTACTTCAAGCTCCAAGAAAAGTGTCCAACTCTCCTCCCATTTGTGAACACCTTCAAAAAGTTCTTTATGATCTTCAAAATGCTGTTTCAGGCGCTGAAGCTCAGATTCGTGCAAGTTCAGAAGTTCTTCGCTAAAATGATCTGAAAAGAACTAATTATTTGACTTGGTACACACCAAAAGCATTTGCAGTGTATAAAAGAGAATTTCAGAAGTTTACCATCATAGTAAGGTAGAAAAGCTTGTCGCTGATCAGGGCTGTAGAAGCACTTATCCCAGAAAAACGTAAGTTCTTCTCGAACAGCCTTCGTAAGATCCTGAATATTTCTGAGCTTCAGTTCCTCAAGACGATTGACTTCAGCTTGCAACTGAGAACAAACAGAAGGCAAATTTGAATAAGCAAAAAATATGAAAGTATCAACCACATTTTCCAAGATGTTGTTAGGATCTACATACTGCTTCCATGTTCCTCTTCTTAGATGTGGTCATGTGCTCAGCAATAGCCTCTCGATCCTCCTGTGAGATGTGCAACCTGTCCCAAAGCTCCTGGATCTTTTCTCGATATGACTTACAGATGCGCTCGTTCTCAGCTTTCCTGCTCTCAAGCTGAAACAGTTGAATGTGTGAGCTTTTGTATTGTGTAGCACTTCAATGAAAAAGAACATTTGGGAAAACTATGCCACTCTTACCTGGTGGAGGAGGACCTTAAGGGACTCAAGGTTGTCTTGGGAGAGACAAAAAGCCTCTTCGTCCTCACAGACAATATCCTTTTCAAAACTAGTCTCAGGCAGTTGATCCAGATTGTCCATACAAAGTATTATCTTTGTCTTTAGCTCAACAAACTTTCTGTGTCTTTGCTCCTAAAAATAAATAAATAAATAAATAAATAAATAAATAAATAAATAAATAAATAAAGACAGTTAAAGGTACTTAAAAATATATAACTTTAAGATGTTACTACATTAGAGACAGATGATTGAAATCTTCCACCTTTTCTGCTGTCAGTTGTGCAATGTGCTGTTGGAAGTTTTCCAGTTGCTCCAGGGAAGGAACTGAACTTGCAGAGATTGAGAACGGCTCCAGGCAGAGAATGTCACAGAGGTCCTGATCCTGCTCTATGAGAGTTTTAAGTGTTTGCATTCTCTGTCCTTTCTGTTTCAACATAACCTCAAGAAAGGTTCGTATATCTTTCTCCTGTTGGAGCATTGTGTTTCCCCTCTCCTCCTAAAAACAGGTAAACAGACAACGTTACAAAAAGATTATCAGTAGACATGGACAAATCAGTAGCCCAGGCACCTGGGTTACAAATTTCATTAGGACAAAATCACTCTATACCAAGCACTAACTCTTGCCTTAGTATTAATGAAAATGCATCTAAGATATTTACACATGAGAAAGCAACTGTGTTGATCAATGAGTGTCTACCTTTCTACAGCTTTTGAGGCTCTGTGATATTAATGAGCCTGACTGTTGACAAGCAAGTTTGACTGGTTAGGGTCACAACACGCAATCACTTACCCGATACAGAGGAAGCTGCAGTTCCAAGCACACTTTATCCAGCTCTTTACGACAAGTCTCAATACTGGTCATTAAACGCTTTCTCAGACTCTCCTCTTCAGCAATCATCATGTCCAGAAGACCCTAATAGATACATTAACATTTATTCATTGGGCAGATACTTTCATCCAAAGCAACTTGAGCTCACAAACTTCTAATCAGTAGTCCAGAGCGTTACCGTTGAAACACTTACTTAATAGGTATATGTAAAAATAATAAAACAAATAAAAATAAATAAATAAAAGCCTTTTATTTTAACGTTAATTTATTAGAAACATTGGTTGCCAGTAAAGTACTGTAAACTCTATAGTAAACTGTAAAATATAATTACACTGAAATACTGTTATATTTAAATTAAGTTCTGTAAAATGACACATAACCTGGTATACATACTAAATTGGCTTATGTAGAAAACAATTGAGTTGAGAAATTAAGGGACTTGCGACAGTCTGGTCATGGTTAGACGCTAGAATGTGTGTATGGTTTAAAATGTTTGTCTTAAACCTTTAACCACTGAGCCACCACAACTACATCACAACACCGCAATTAACTTGCATTAACAGCCAAATTAGCTCGACTGAATGACTGCAATGAATCAGTGCAAGCTAGGTGAGCTGATTTGAAGTGGCTTATTGGATAAGGTTTCATGTCACAGATTTGTTGTTTGTTCAAATCCCAGCACCATAAAACAAATTAATTGGGTCATTGAGTTCACTTGTATCCTGCAATCTACCACATGTACCGAAGATTTTTACAGTGCTTTATTGGCAGCCTAGGTTCCAGGTAAATTACTGTTTAATCTGTAGTATATATTTATTACAATGTAATGCCATATGAATTCACAGATAAATTTACTTTATATTTGATTTTAGGAACATATCCCGGGGCGTGTGGCAGCCTAGCGGTTAATCGGAAGGTTGTGAGTTCGATCCCAGCTCCACCAAGCTGACGCTGTTGGGCCCCTGAGCAATGCCCTTAACCCTCAATTGCTCAGTTGTATAAAAAAACCGTAGATAATATAAGTCACTCCGGATATGACGCCGTCTGATAAATGCTGTACATGTGCAATATCCACTTCATACTCACTTTGATGTGACTTTTGACCACATTTGTTCTCTCAAGTCTCTGTTCCTCAGGGATGCCAATCTCCTCCCAGATGTCCTTTAGGTGGCACAGAGCTTTATTTAGACATGACACTGCCTCAGCAGCAAGCACCTCACTAAATACATAATAAAAACATGGACATGTGAACAAGGCAGAAAGGAATGACAAGTTTATATAGTTTTAGAGAGACAGCAAAATCAATGCAAAGACTTTAACACGCTAATCATGATTAAATGTTGCTTAAAAATGTCTCAAGAGATTTACAGTGATTGGTGCTATTAAGTCTGGTCATTGATCTGCCATATTAGCATATTAGTTAGCATATTAGCTAGTTAGCATATTATTATTACACATCAATTAACCTGTCATAAGCTAACCGTTAGCCATTCGTAGTTAAATAAATAAGTCTTATCGTTAAATTAACTCGAATATATGACCATTACTGACCTCTTCCTCATCGTAGGGCGCCAACAATGTAGGTTTTGATGGTTTGTTTAGTGGGTGGAAGACGTGTAGGATCTCAGCTTGGGTCTCGCGCAGCCGTTTCTGTTGATTCAAAATACGCATCGAAATAGCGCTACGGATCTCATTGGCCAGCGGAGGTGCGAAGTGCGCATGCGTGAGGGTAGGGCGTTAAAACTGGACTCGTTGAATTGATTACGTCAGAAACGGTCAGTCGTGTCTCGCGCGCCGCGGTGTCTTTGAGTGCACCGAGATGAATATAAATCTCTTAGACAACACAACACAAATCCAACTTGTTCTTTGAAAAATGTTGATGTAGAACAATTATGCAAACTAATCCCTATCATGCAGATTTAGTGATGTTAAAAAGAGTCCCTCAGGGTCAGATTTTTATATTAGATTCATTTTATAAACACTAATAAGTCTGAGTCTGATTCACTGCTGGGCTCCTTATTGTGTTGGGTTTCTGTGCTGTTATCTCTAAATACATGCCAGTGGTCTGAGCCGAGCACAACACACACATACACACACAATACACACACATACACACACACACACACACACACACACACACACACACACACACACACACACACACACACAATACACATATATGCACACACACATACAGGGCTCTCAAGTTTTGAAGACAGACAAGAGTGTCATCTCCAACCCTCCACCAAAACACAACAATGGGGGTGCCCCCCCCCCTCAAAAAAAAATACAAATTTATGACATAAAAGTTCCAAAACTTTATATTTAAATTAAACAAAACATATTAAATATAAAATGTAGTACTGTTGGTTAGTAGCCTTATTTTTCTGAGATTTAATTAAATTAGATTTAATGAGAATTTGTGATAAATTCATTATTTTACAAAATGTCATAAAGCCAGTTTGAGAACCACTGGTCTAGACCACTTGTTCTGAGCAGATGTTGTCAGTGAACAGGCTGTAAAACTGTTGGCTAAGTTACAGACACTCATGAAAAACATATGCTGATTATCTGGGGAACATGTAACTCTGAAACTCTATCATTAATACCAATAGTTATTATTTAACTTATATCTCTCACTAAAGCAGGATGTTGAGTTAGCTGTTCTAATTCTAATTAGTTCATTTATGCTAACAATAACACAAGCTAATAGGCCAGAGCTACAGTATCTCATTCAAACCACGTCATAACTTTAACATCATGAATAACATTTTATCTCAAAATTAAATAATTTTAGCATTTCATTTAACATTTAAACTCACAAATAACAATACTGTCTTAGCTGTTTAACGAGAAGGCAAAAAGAAGTGATAAGTGTTAATTGTCGTAAGTGACAACTTTTAGTAAGATTTTATTTTGAAAAGACAAAAGCCTGTTGTAATTAGTGCAGTGACTGTAACCACTAGGTGAAGGCAATGCTGTATTTTATACATTTAGATAGCTAGATCACATCTCAAACCTGCCACCCCCTGTTTTCTATCCAATCACAACTAAAAGCTTAATTAAGAGAATAAATGAAATATATAATGAATGCATTAGTAATTATTAATCTATTATAATAACTGACAACTAGAATTGCTTCTGGCCATTTAATTCGATTGCATTTCAATGTCACAAAGTATTACAAAATCAATTACAACAACATTGTCAATTTCAGAACAAGCTTCTACTTCAGCCTGTAAAACAACACCATATTTCCATTAAGGTCCAGTTTGAGATTAATGTTTTAACAAGGTCCATTTGGATGTTACTTTCTTTTGTTTAATGTGAAATTTGCATTTGTTCAATACCTGACAACTAATATTGGATTCTACTGCATTAAAATTACAATTCACAATACATCATGCAACCAATCACTAAAATATTAACAATTTCAGTACAACATTCTCTTTCAGCTGGAGAGTAACAGTAGCGGTCTGAGGTCTGAATGCAGGTAGCCACAATAGGGTTCCTTATCTAGGATCTAGACGTGTGTGTGTGTGTGAGAGAGAGAGAGAGAGAGAGAGAGAGAGAGAGAGAGAGAGAGAGAGAGAGAGAGAGAGAGAGAGAGAGAGAGAGAGAGTAATGTGTGTAAAGTACAGAACACATAGCCCCTGTTAGCTCTGCGGTCTTTACTCTACTGATCAGGAAGTGAAGGGATTGCAATATTTTTTTTTTTTATTGATGGGGATAAATGTAGTGTTAAATAAAAATAAACCACAACCACACGGAGGAGAGTTACACACTTTAATTGCCAAGCTTAAGTGAAAGAAAGAAAAAAAGAAAAATTTCAAAATGGCATTAAATGATGTGAAATAAACTGTCCATTAACCTCAGATATAGTACTGACTTCACACCAGTACTGTATAATATAATATAATATAATATAATATAATATAATATAATATAATATAATATAATATAATATAATATAATACCTTCCACAATACATAGACAAAGTTAAGAGCTTCTGAAGCTGTTCTGAGAAACAAACTGATGATTCACTCATCATTCTTCTACAAGATTACAGTGTGCACAGCTATATGCGACATCACAGATAAACAAAGAAATAAAGCAAAGAACACTAATGATCTACAGCCAGTGTAACTCTAAATCAGGTTCCATCAGATCACATGCTGGACTCCTGTTGATCCACCTGACCTACAGCCTGGAACCCTCCATTACCATGGTTAGCTTCAGGTCTGTTAGCACAGCATTTCCTGTAATTAAGAGAGACACAGAAACATACAGAGATGAAACATTACATGTACGTGCACTACACAGGAAATGATTTATTACCCTGCTCCCTACTCCCTATTTAGTGCACTACACTAGGAAAATGATGAAAACATTTTTCTACTTTCTATCTGATTGCCAAACACTGCATCTGCAAAGCTAACAGCATTGTAGACAACTTTACACACCCCTCATACACTCTTCACCCCACACAACCTTCACAAAAACACTTCACCCCACACACCCCTCACAAACACACACACTTCACCCCCACACACCCCTTACACACACACTTCACCCCTCACACTCACTCTTCTGCCTCCTCTTGACTGAGCACACACACACACACACACACACACACACACACACACACACACACACACACACACACACACACACACACACACACACACAACTGTGTGAACTGTACAAAATGAAAAACACACTCAAACACTACATACATCCATGTCTACAGCGCCACTCTTTGTTAAGATTCCTATATTTTTACACAATACGATCTTAAACCTGTAACATACTCATTTCCATATGATGATGGTGAGGCTGACGAAAGCTATGCTGATGAAAGCTACGCTGGCTACGCTGGCAGCCTTGGAATCAGGGACTGTAAGAGAGAGAGAGAGAGAGAGAGAGAGAGAGAGAGAGAGAGAGAGAGAGAGAGAGAGAGAGAGAGAGAGAGAGAGAGAGAATCACATTAATCACCGGATTCCCTCAACACAACAGCTTCCACACTTATTATACAGCCTCACACAGAATAGCACTTAATCCAGCTCTAATTTTTGTTCATTTTCCATATTCTAAATTTCAAGATGACATATGAGGGATGTGGTAGGTCAGGGGTTAATATACATCAAACTATGCCAGTCAGATTGCTCATTTCACTGCTTTTTATTCATTTGGAAATTCCCTGGTGTCAGTTTTGCAGTTCCAGGTAACATTATCATGCTTTAAGTCTCGTGGGCTCACGAGCGTTCTCTGGAATCCCCGAAGTCCCACCAACTCATCACCAGTCCCCTCTGTCCTTGTCATATTCTACAAAAGCAATATTGCCAGCAGTTACTGGCAATAGCACTTTCTAGTCACAAACAACTATCACTCACGAGCATAGAAGGACAGAGCCTTACAAACAACTCTTTAGTAAAAATTTTGACCACAATCACTAACAATTTTACATTAGTTTCAATGTTCTGTGCTGGACTGTCCTTTGAAAAACACATAAGTGTGGTATATTTACCTCCATCACCTCCATTACCTCCATGTACTTTGTCACGGTCACTATTGTCTGTCATAGGTATCACTGCTAAGGTAAAGTTCCGCATTGTTATAGTTTATGCAAATGAGTCTATATTACAATACATTTTGGTGCCAGATTAATTCATTAAGTTTTATTGTAAAGTTTTAAAAAAGAAGTAATAAATGATGAAACTGTAATGTGTCTCACCATCCACATCAGCCTTTCCAGAGTCACACGGTTCTGTAGGAAGAAAAACAAATGAGAGGAAATCTTCCCTCACTGATGAAAATCGGTTTGAATGGAAATCATGCTACTGAGAAAAATGAAGGAGTGTAAAAGCAGTGTAAGCTATTTTGTCCCATAGATGTCAGAAACCTTTACATTTACAGCTGATCCACAGCAGTGGCACTGGAGATTAATATTGAAGTCTCTGTGAATGAGCTGTTATTATGAAAACCATAAGGTATCAGAGCACTTGCATTAATATGAACCTGAGCTACAGTCAGAGCTGCTGTTAGAAAGAATTAATCAACACCTGAGCACCAATCAGAGTCCAGAACTCATCACAGAAGAAGAAGAAGAAGAAGAAGAAGAAGAAGAAGAAGAAGAAGAAGAAGAAGAACAACAACAACAACAACAACAACAACAACAACAACAACAACAACAACAACAACAACATACCTGTACATGGAATTGGAATTTTCATCTGTTTAAAAGTAGAATAGAAGTGTGTTTGAGTGTATAACATTGATATGCAGTGTTTATACAGTATATTAGAGTTAATGAATAATTCTTAATTAACACACCCCACTCTCTGGAGCCGTGGACATGAAGTTAACATTAAAGTACAACTTATTTAGAAGAATCCAATTTGTTCCACTGTTGAGGACAATGGCACCGTTTGTATTGCCTTGCTCATCTGAAAGGGGTATGGCCTGTACACAAACACACACACACACACACACACACACACACACACACACATTAATGCTCTGCCATGCGATAGCAGGGTGAATCCCCTTCTCAAATGCATTGTCTTATCATTGAAACTCTGTCTGTTAAGAGTTTCAATGAGTTACTGAAACTGAGTGTTACTATAACTATACTATATGTGTTAAGAGTTATAAGTGTATTGAGTGCTCACGCCGTCGTTCCAGGCATAGTCAAAGTTCACCGTCATGTTCTGTGTGTAATACACTGAGCCGTTAGAGAGGACAGTGTAACAACATAACGGAGAGCCTTCAGTTAGAGATGGATTCATCCATACTATCACCTCCATTAACAGCAGCATACCTACATAGAAGGAAAATACCAGAGCGACGAGAACGAGAAAGTCTCACATGCATGTTTAGTTACTGTGCTGGACATAAATTACTATTTCTCTGATGTTTTCAGTTTCAGACAGAATTCGGTTTTCATGTTTTCATGTTTTCATTTTGTTAGCTAGCTCTGAATAATGTTGTTTGTACTTACAGCAGACAGGTTTCCTGATCAAGTACATTCTGTTCCTTCAATTCAGTCTTTCTTAGAGCTCAGTGTCTCTCCGTGTCTTTCTACTTCTAATCACCAAGTTCTTCTGTTTTTTGTTTTTTTTTGTGTGTGTGTGTGTGTGTGTGTGTGTGTGTGTGTGTGTGTGTGTGTGTGTGTGTGTGTGTGTGTGTGTGTGTGTGTTACTTTAGGAAATGGAGGGTGGAGCTATGAAGGAGAAGGTGAAACCTTTGTTGCGTTGAAAAATGTTCAATTCACCTTTCAATTACATTTCAAAAGTCATAGACTGAGCTTTCTTTCAGTTAGAAAAAAAAACAAAACACACATCCAGCCTTTTACTAAAGTAAGGTCAATAAAGAGGAAAATAAAATAAAAATTATTATTGATGTAATATATGTGCAGACAGTTAAAGTTAAAGTCATTCATACAGACAGTGGTCATGGTGCACAAACCATACTGAGGTAATCTCTATACAGTATTTAATCAGGATTTTAAGAAAATCAATGTCTTTTCACCTCCATTTTCAGTGTGTGTGTGTGTGGGGTGGGTGGGTGTAAAACTTGTATAACCTCCATCCGCTGATCAGACCACAGATGAGCTTATTTTCGGCACCTCATACTTATCTTCCAGTAACTTAACTTCCTTAATTCGACTCTGGTTTTCCTGTTACTTTTCAGCTTCTTCCTCTTCTATACAGAGGTATAAGTTTAATGAACCACAGGCTCTCACGTTCTGAAGACAGGCAAGAGTGACATAGACCTAGATGCAAATGCAATTGGTCTCTCAGATCCCTCAGTTATTTTATGAGACCTATACCATAAGGTGAAGCATCACATACCAGACACAAGGGGAGTCTCGGATCATAGTGCGTTAACACTGTCTCAGAACTAATCAATTGCTTAGCTGTTTTGAAAGCCTGGTCACACACTTTGGACCACATCCACTTAGTTTTCCGTTGTAGCAAGGCATTCAATGGATGAACCACTGTGGAAAGATTTGTCCATACTCAGCAAGCCTTTCCAGAACAGCATTCAAGTTTGCCAGGTGGGTGTCATCGTCATAACCAGTGACTATAATATCATCTAGATAACACTGTGTGCATGGAATACCTTGCAAAACGTGATCCATAGCTCTTTGCCACAGAGCTGGTGCTGATGACACCCCAAGTCATGAGTATTTATTGTAAGGTCCTTTTATAAGACTCTTCTACCTCCATCTTGTGACAGTGCACTTTCAACAGCACACAATTCAAAGTGTAATTTTGATCTAATATGGCGCAGTTCGTTATGGCGCCTATGTTCGCTCAAGCATTTCCGGATGCAAGATGACGTAGGCACTAGAGGCGCTTAAAAGAGCCATGGCAGAGAGAACAGGGAGCGAGCAAGTTCACCGGACGTTCACCGGAAGTTCACCAGAAGCCGAGTTATTGTGTGTTGTGGCGGCGGACGGTGGAAAGCGGATATTAATTCACGGGGGTATGGAGTATGTCGCGGTTCTTGTAATGCAGATTAACACGGACGGAGGATTGGGAGCTGCTCTTTACTTCGGAAAGCTGGTGGAGGTGTGAGTACGGGAAACCCTTAAACAAGCGCTACTAAACTGTCTTTGACTTTGCTTAACACTGGAAGCAATGGATTGAATTAGTGATGAACTGGCGACTGTGACTTTCCCCTACTCTTAAATTGTATCTTTCAGATACAATCTTTCCAGACTATTTGAACTATTTGAACTGTGCTGAAGGGTTGTAACATGAATAATTTTGCTGTTGATGATAATGTTGTTTACGATAATGTTGTTTATACTGATGTTATTGCTAAATAATCGTGTTTTGTGGTGTGATTGAACTGGTGCACCGTTATTATTGAATACACTGGAAATTATGGTGAAAAGATTGTGTTCTTCAGTACTTGGTTTACTCTTCCAAGTTTTGGGATATATGTGATGTTCATACATTAAGGTACATGTGTCCTTTTGTTCACTCTCCTTCTGACTGGATTAACAAATCCTTACTATAATTGACAGAGTATTTTATCTCTGTCTGGCACCCCAGCATAAACGTTATGAGGGAAAGTGTTACAATCTGTAGGTAAGCCTGGGCTAGATCGATCTTTGAAAAATGCTGTCTGCCTGACAATGACGCAAAGATGTCCTCAATGCGAGGCAGTGGGTATTGGTCCACCTGCAGGACTGGATTAACTGTGACTTTAAAGTCAACCCAAATTCTGACCTCCACACTTTTCTTAACAATTGGAACTATAGGTGTGGCCCAGTCAGTCCAGCTTACTCTAGACAAGATTCCTTGATCTTCTAGTCGCTTCCAGCTTTGGATGAACTGAATATGGTACAGGACGAACCTTGTGGAATTTCGGCTTCACATCCCTCTCAATGGTAAGTTTTGCCTTTATGTGCTTCGATGTTCCAATGCCATCTTGGAAGACTTGTGTAGATTGCTCTAGCACCAGCACTAATTTGTCTTGTACAGAGCACATTGTTACTTCAGGGGAAACTTGCATGGCTTTAATAGACTACCAATTAAGCTGAATGCTTCTGAACCATTCACATCCAAATAAGGGCACTCCATTCTTTTTCAGCACATAAAGGTCCAGAATGTGCCTTTTTTCCTTACATTTACTTTGACTTTTAGTTTTCTCCTGTGTAGGTCTTAAGCATTACTGAAGTGCACCTCAACTCTTTGTAATCTTTGTATGAGATTATTGATAGTGCTGATCCTGTGTCAAGTTCCATTTTTAATTTTACCCCTTCACTGATGGGAGTAAACCCAGATAATTTTGTGTAAATCTGTGTCTTTAAGAGAATGCAGCTCAATGTATGAGAAGCCTGTCATTCTCTTCTTATCACTTGGTTTCTACACATGTTCTGTATGTGCCCCGTTTTCCCATCCCATATTGTCTGCACTCCTTGTCCCTAAACCAGCATTGAGCTGGATCATGCGACTGTTTTTACCACATCTGAAACATATCAAACTTTTCTTCGCTTTGTTGCAAAATTTGTTTACGTGACACTCAGCTGACGCCTTTCTTTGTAATCCCAGCGTGTCTGTCGCGGATGTCTCCATAGAGACGGCGATCTGTAATGCTCGGGTCAGATTGACTTCTCTCTCAGCCTCTTTTGCGTGCTCTCACTGTACAGACAGCAAACAAGTCTATCTCTGAGCGCGTCAGACAACCCATCACCGAACTGTCAGTGCTCTGTGAGCCTCCGGAGCTCGGCCATATACTCCGATACTGTTTCTGTCTTTTGTTGATTACGCTTATGTAAACGAAAACGCTCCGCGATTATAAGGGCTTTGGATGCAAGTGCATTTGCAGCACGCCCACGATTTCTTTAAATGTTTTCTCTGCTGGTTTCACTGGCGCTGTTAAACTGCACAAGAGGTTGTAAGTTTTTAGCCCCATTATACTCAATTTTCTCTCGTTCCCGATTTCGTTGGCCAAACAATTCTGTTCAACTCTCTCCGCATACGTTGCCCAGTCTTCCACAGTGCTGTCAAAGGCATCCATTTGTCCGACACACCCTGACGTGATCGTTTCTTCTTTAGTTCCAGCGAATTAACGAATATTTCCTTAAACAACTGTTATGCAGTAAACTCACAGGTCGGTGCCCTCCGCCGTCTGTAGCAGCTCTTTCGAAGCAGGCGAGACACAAATGCTTCCTGTCTCTGTAGTTTGCTTCACGGGGTCCTTTCAATCTCGTCGATATTTCTGTTATGTTTTGCACTTACACAATAGTAAGAAAGAAACTAAAGTCAGAGCTCGTCTTGAACACGTCTTTTTACTGCCAATTGCAATTATCACAGTCCTTAACCTTTTTAATTATTGACTCAAACACAACACGGACCCCCTTTGTATACTCTGTCTTTGTTCTACTGTATGTATCATCATGATCCTGGAGAAACGTTGTCTCATTTCACTGTGTACTCCAACAGCTATATAGGGTTGAACTGACAATAAAAACAAGTCTTGACTTGACTTGATTGCTAAATTGACCCAAGGTATCAAAGTTTGTAAATAAATATAACTCTGTAAAACCTACTGACAAGTATTCAGAGGATAAGCTCTGCCCGGAAGTGTCCATGACCAGGAAAACTCAATTAATGGATATTAAATAGAAACAATTATATAGAAAATTTGAGACACATGAAGCAGTCCCGCTTAAAAAACAAATATATATTTATTACCCACAATAGACTGCTTGGTGTTATCTGGATAGAGCATGGAAATGTTATTAAGTGCCATAGTATTCCTGCAGCTTTACAATAAAAGACTGTTACCAAACCAAACATACATTCATTGAACTGACATAATGTAGTGTTTTTGATGGCCTTCATGTCCCTTTGTAATTAAATAAAAAAAGTTCTTCTCTGCTTAGCTCAGTCCTGTACACAGGCCAGTCTGCCCTGATAGCCAGTCTGCTATCACTGTGTGGACTTTAATCTCTGAGGATTCAGGCCTGATATTCCAGCATCGCCTCCAGCAGTCTGCCACTGTTTGTGATCGCTGTTGTCACCACGATAAACTTATAGCCTATGATAAGGAAGAGTTATTTAAATTTTAATTCATTAGAGCTGCACGTACAGTTAATAATTTGGTCTAAAACACTCACCTTTCTCTCTACCTATAAAGCGCAAGGCTGATATTTCAGAGAAGGTACATCCTCCCAGGAACATCACTAGAATTATCCTTTGAGGGTCTGTTTTGATTCGTGCTTCAGACACACTGGTACTTCCTAGAAATGGAAAATAAAATAATGATAAAATGAAAATGCCCTACAAAACAGAAAGGCAACAAGGTTTGTTCAAAGAATTAAGTTCAAAACAATGTTTAAAAATAAAGAATGCAAAATTAAGTAGAGACATTTTGCTGAAGAGTTAAGCATCTAAAACAGAATATACTGATTTTTTAAAAATCTTTTCATTTCAATTCTATTTTGCATCTGGATGCTTCATGTGGAAAGCCTTCTCAGAAGAGTGAAGGCAGTATAGCAGGCTCTGGGTGGTTGATCGGTAGATCGTGTTTCAAGCCACAGCACTGCCAAGCAACCACTGTTGGTCCCCTGATCAGGCCCTTAACCATCTCTGCTCCAATGCTCTGTATCATGGCTGACCCTGCGCTCTGAACCCTACCACTAAAGTTGGGTTATGCGAAAGAATAAGAAATAATTTGTACATATTTCTCTAGAGTCTAAATATGATTGGCCATATAATGTAATTAATAACTCACTAGGCTGAAGTTTAATCTGTCCATTCTGAACCAAACAGAAACTATAGCTGCCTATGAATTTATAACATATCTGAAAGGATATATGTATAATGTAATTTTTTCACCAAAGTCTTCAAACAATAGCAATCAAAGCATTTAAATCAAAAGTGAAAATGTTACAGGTTGAGCACTTGTAATTGGGAAAAGTATCCCCACCCAAACACACTCTCACTCTCTCTCTCAGTTTTAAGTACAGTTTTATCTAGGGCCATGACCTGTTTAAAGACTAAAGGGTTTCAGGACCTGTGACTGCAAACTCATGTCCATTTAAAAGGCGTGTGACTTCCTCAAGCCCGGTCCAGCCATCTCTTTCTAATACCTGCACCAAAAACAGATAAAAAAATTGTATATAATATATCCAATGAAAACATGTCTCAGAAGAAAGTGAGAAAATCTATTCTTTTTAGTTTAGAGGTGAACTTGTTTTGGGAACACCAACCTGTTCAATCAGTTTGCAGCTCAAAGGGATGTAAGCTCCACTGAATATGTAAGCCATGTCCCGTGGAACGCGGAGGTCATACTCATCCCCTGTTTTAGGGATCTGTGTGGACAATCACAGAACAGAGATGCTGTGATTATTACAGTTTGGGCTAATATGCACAATGATTGAGGAGGTATGAAGTTACATACAAGCATCAGTTTTTTACTCAGTGCTCGGAAATTGCTCTTCTTGGCCAGTGAAGAGAATGCATCAGTCAGCTTTCCTGAAAAAGAAAACAGAAAAAGCATTTACTTGAACATTTCCATGGTCTTAAAATTACACTTGCATTTTGATTAGTACTCAAAGTACTAAAATTTTGTACATTTTCTTTACCTAATACTGCCCTGAATTTCACATAACAGATGTGTACAAATACAGTAATCCCTCGCCGTTTCGCGGTTCAAGTTTCACGGCCTCAGTGCATCACTGATTTTTTTTAATTTTTCATTGAAAAATAAAAAAAACGGTTTCCCAGGATGCCAGACAAAGAAAGAAGCTCTCTCAGAGGTTTTGTACACACCCACAGGTACTCAGACAAGGCACATGATTGGTTCCCGCCGTGAGATCTGAACTGATTGGCTGCGCATCATCACATCCTCTCCCAGCTTCTTCCCTTGTTGTATCTCGCCACTCTCGTTCACGCTGTCAACTGTGTCTCGCGTATTGTGTTCGAAATTAACTTTTCGTTAAGCCCTTACAATGCCTCCTAAGCGCTATGCCCCTGCGAAAGATTCCTCTAGTGAGCCCAAGAGGAAGAGGAAGATGATGGCCATCAGTGAAAAGGTCAAACTTAGGGCCAAACCTACTTTCTCTGATTTTCACCTATCCCGAGGGGTTCCGGTCCCCATTAACCGCAATAAACGAGGGATCACTGTAGTCCAAAAGACACAATATTAACTGAATTTACACAAACGAATCAGTTCAAAAGTTTACATGCACATTATACTGTTCGTTGTTACCTGAGTCCTCCTCAAGGTCCTGCACAATTTTCATTTATTAATGTTATTATCAGGTGAAGGCGTACCTAAACTTATGACCTCAAATGTATATATACACACAATAATGCATGGCATGAAGATAGGGAAATTGGAGACTTGTAGATACTGTGAACTAATCCCACATCTCACCAGCTGTCTTGTCATTGACCAGTTTGCCCACTTTGCTTTCCACTGCTGTTAGAGCTTCTCCAGGTTGTTGCTCCACCAGCAGTCCTATCTGCTTCAGGTTCGCAAAGGTCAGTAGGTGCTCTGTGCCGTAACTCTATAACAATTAACCAGGACGTACAACAGTTAACTCTCAAACATCAGCTGGATACCAAAATGTGAAGCATTTCATGAATTCAAGCCAGTAGTTATGTTCAAGTTACATTTACATTATGGCACCATCTCACCTGGAGGTACTGAGCTTTTAGAGAGCGATAGTCTTTCGGCAGGAGTCCTTTTGAAGGAGATACAGCATACAGAAATGTGAGAACTGTAATCTAGCTCATAATGTCAGCCAACTAAATAGTTAATAACCTTTATTATTACTGCTAAGTATCTAATAACTTTTAACAGTTTGATTTAGTTACAGTTACCTGTCATTTAATGTTACACCACTTGGTTTTGAACATTGTTTTACAAATAAAAAATAACCTCGATTATAACTTCTAGGATTCATTCAGATAACTAACTGAAGAAGTAAACAGTGACAATGTTAATCGAGATATAAAACTTTTTTTTTCTTAATTGCATACATTCTTATTCTAAAAATAAATACATCATAAAGTAACAAAACATATTCTAATGATAAAAATATCTCAACTGAGTTCCACTACTTATTCAAATTATATCATCTGTTAGTCAAAAAAAAAACAAGCTTTAGTATTTGGTGTAACTGCATTTAATCCAACTTGAAATGTAATCTTTTCTTAATTTATTATAGAATTAAATTACTATTAGAATAGGAGTTAATCATAAAAACATTACACAAAATGTACCAATAAACATTTATGGATTTATTAACAGGTAAGCCTCAGATTGTAATGAGACTTAATTTAATGAGATTAAATTAAATAACCCTTGTTATTTCGACTCATGTTAATATAATCTGATAGCAAATGTATACATCATGCAAGTGTGTAAGATCTATGTTTTTATTTAGATCTACATCTGGAGACTCTAGTCCTGCATTCGAGGTAAATATGATTTTAGAAAATCTTAAGATCGTGGTTTTATTCATTCATTCATTCCTTCATTTTCTACCGCTTTATCCGAACTTCTCGGGTCACGGGGAGCCTGTGCCTATCTCAGGCGTCATTGGGCATCGAGGCAGGATACACCCTGGACGGAGTGCCAACCCATCACAGGGCACACACACTCTCATTCACTCACACACTACGGACAATTTTCCAGAGATGCCAATCAACCTACCATGCATGTCTTTGGACCGGGGGAGGAAACCGGAGTACCCGGAGGAAACCCCCGAGGCACAGGGAGAACATGCAAACTCCACACACAAGGCAGAGGCGGGAATCGAACCCCGACCCTAGCGGTGTGAGGCGAATGTGCTAACCACTAAGCCACCATGCCCCCCATCGTGGTTTTAAATACTCCAAAATATACACACAGAAACTTTACTTGTATGTGTTTGTTACTGAGTTTTTTCCCCAAAACTGCTAAAATACGGGATAAAATGTATAAAAAAAATTTTATCACTAATCATAATACTCACCATTTTCAGTAAGAGACAAGAGACAAAGAAGTCTCAGACTTTCAATCATAGACACCTGAAGGATAGAGTATTATAATGGTTTAGGGTAAGATTGTACTGAATAAATAAAAAATGGCTGTTATAATGAAAACACATACACAGTACAATTTATATACATACAGTATACAAGCTTTTGTGGTAACACACCTGTCTGTTAATGTGTTCTTCAATGAAGCCAATACATTGACGAACCTCAAAATCTTCAAGTAATGCTAAAGAGAAAAAATATTCAGATTCAACATTGTGCCATCCTTACAACCAGCGCTCAGTGAATAAACAACTTTATAGTTATTTCACATGAAATAGCATTTCTTACAATGTTCGGTCTTCAGCAATTCCTGGAAGTCTTGCTTCGTTTTCTTCTTCATTATGGATTCACTTGCACCAATATCTAAATATGAAGTCATTTGTTACTCAGAAAATAATCGTTTGCTTACAAATACTTAGGCAACTAATAAAAGTTAAGGAAACTAATGAAGGTCTGTGTAACTCACGCAGACTGAGAAGACGGTGCTCCTGTTTCAGGCCTTTTAGCTCCTCTGAAACAAAGGTCTTCATCTGTTTAATGTCCATCCCACGCCGTTTCTAGCACAAATACAGATAAGATGAATAAAGGACATAACTGAGTGTTTTTGTACAATGAATTGACCCGGAAATTTTTAGCTTTGGTGCCTTTGAGTAAGCGACGTAAAAAGAGACTCACGTCATACGCTGTTTGTAGATTTCTGGCTTTTTGACTCAGAAAGCTGAATACGTTGGAGAAATGCTCGTTTCTGATTTCGTTGAACACCTGATGAAACGATGCATGGAGTTAATAGATACATGTAGTTAATATAAAGCAATTGTATCTCTGAAAAATTCTTCTCTATCATCCACCTTATCTTGAGAGTTAAGCATCACTTTTACACTCTTGTCAGAGGAAGTGACCTCAGGCCCGAACTCCACACAACCTAATATGTAAAGAGTGACAATTATTTAGATTCAGAACATGTCGCATCAGCAGGTAAATAAATAAATAAAAAGTGATCGTTCTTACAACGATAAAAGAATTGTTATACAAAGCAACTGCTGGTGAGATTTGAAACGATGCTCCGATCTCAGTATTATTGGTTTCAGTCTGTATTGATTTCAACCGGTGTGTGTTCAAAACAGTAAAGCCCGACACAGTACAGAGCTCTCTTTATTAATAGTGTACTCTTAGTTAAAAAAGTACTGAACTTTGTTTTCCTTCTTACTGTATGTCTCTCTCCCTTTCGTTTGTTCTGTGTGACTGTCCGATATCAGTTATGAATAACCTTTGTGCAGAAGTAGGGTCTATTTGACTCATCTGGAAAGTTTTCATTACTATTTTCATTGAACTGTGTGTTCGTAAAATAAATACTTTCCTCCTCAAGTCATCCCGAGTCAATTTGACTCGGCCACATTTAGTGGGGCAATAGGTCACACTTTTGCCCTTTTCAGCGCAATGAACATGCATACAGACACAAAAATGCACACATAAAATGTCCACTAACACACACACACAGACACACACATATACACACACACACACACACACACACACACACACACACGCACGCATGCACACACACACACAAATTGGGCATTGCATTTCATGAGGCTTCCAGAAAAGAAAAAAAAGCCACACATTTGTAAATATTTCACACTTTTGATATGCCTTTGCCTAGCAGAGGGCAGAATATGATCTACCGAAATGATGCTACACACACACACACAGTCAAACACTGTTCAAAGCATTGGGCATTGCATTTCAGTTGGCCTTCAGACAAAACAAAAGCTACACATTTGTAAACATTTCCTATACACACACACAGACACACACACACACACAGACACGCACACACAAATTTGGCATTGCAATTCATTGGGGCCTCCAAAAAAACAAAAACAATCATTTGTATATATTTCACACTTGTTATACATTTGTCCAGCTGGGGAAAATCTCTTCTCTTCTTCTTCTACCAACAAGCTTCACACACACACACACACACACACACACACACACACACACACACACACACACACACACACACACACACACATACACACTGTATTTTCATATTCAAATCATATTTGTTTCCTCTCTCTTATTTATGAGTTTAGTTGCATCAGTCAGCTTTGACCTGGGGATGTTTGACATACACCAGCCAGAGGTTGAAAAATGTTCACAAATGTAAGCTGATCACACAGAATGGTGATCATTGTAGAATTTTTGATTTACAAGCATTCAAGTCAATTTAACGTGGAAAAAAACAGGTTTTATTATTTACTGACATTAAAAATGGTCAAAATGGTTTTATTTTGGCTTTGAAATATACCAGCCTGTAATTGTGCATTAACTTTTGTGCCTCTATAGTGAAAATAATTTATAATATAATACTGAAATATATGATCTTTCACACAGTACATCACATTGCATCAGCTCCAAAAAGAGATACATGCACATAGAAAAAATGTTCCACTTACCACATTTAATCCTGAAAATGTCATCCACCAGGCCCTCATAGACCACCTGAGAGCACAGAGGAGTGACAAAGTCCACGTCTAACAAATAAAAAAGAATCATACATTAAGTCACTTTCTGTATTGCAAACAAGCCAAATAATTACATCACACTGCTTTATTATCAAGATTCCCTGTAAGATAAACATACCTCGATCAATGATGAAAATGTTACCAATCTCAGGCTGCCGTGCTTTCTGCTCTCCTTCCTCCACCTGCTCCCTCCATGACTCATACACCATCTGCAGCAAGCCAAACAATGGTTTTAATGTTCAGTCACTGAGTACAAATATGCTTCATTTTTTACATGCAGAGGTCTCACCTTGGCACATCGTCCAATCCCATAGACCTTCGAGAAGGGGCCGTATAGAGAGTGTAACAGATGTAATGCACTTCCTGCAGTCGTCACCCAGCGTTGATCTCCCTCCTAATGATTTTACAGCCACAGTAATGTTGATAGTGAAAATATAATCACTTATAAACTATAATCACTATAATCATTTAATATATATTGAATACTATATACTCTATATTTATATAGTTTATTTTCTTAAATAATTCCGTTGAAGCATGGTTGAAAAGCGATGTCTGACTTTCATTGTCTAACAATGTTATAATTTTTATTTATTATTTCTTTTGTCAGATTAAAGTTTTTTCTGTGACCATTGTGAGTTTTTCTTTCATTGACCGAAGGATACCAACAATTTTGTCTATGTGTGTGCTGGAGACTTCTTCCAAAAATATTAAACGTCTCCTTAAAAAAAGCTTTGCTATGTCAACAATCATAGGGTGTATTTGTTAAAGAATAATGTGTTTAATCATTTAATTATTAGATTTATATTATCACCTGTATGAAATTGAAACTGATGTTACTATAGAAAAGATAATGCTTAGAATGAGGGCTTTAATGTATGTATAGACGATATATAACTACTACTGCTACAGGAACAAATCAAATTCCTATTGTTATGAATAGAGAGTGTTATTTTATCGTTTGTCACATAGATAGCACCTTGTCCCTTGAACACAAACACACACTCAGTATATTACATTACCAGAAAATAATCTCTGAAGAATTCAGGAAGTTCCAGACTGATGATGTCCTCATCAAGTGGAAGAAGGTAGAAAGCCCATTCATCAGATGTCACATCTGCAAAAAAAGCTTTCATGAGTGTATACTAGGATCACAAGAGCTCACCAGCTCTGAAGCTGAAGTTTACAAAAAATGTAGAACACCTACCACCGTAAACACCCTGTTCCTCCAAAACCATGTCACATGCATAGAACTACAACAAGCACAAAAACAAATATGCATTTTCATTTTCTAGTAGCAATGAAACACTGATATTCTTATACAATAAACCACTCCATACAGTATGTACAACAAGTTACAGAAATGATAGAAGCAAAAAAGACCTTCTGAGGTGAAAAGATGATTTTATATCTTCGGAATCTTCCGTTTGCCTTGTCAGAGTTTATTATATCTGCAAATAACACTCAAAAACATTAATGTTTTTGTATACGTTAAATCAGCTTGTACATGTCGTGCAGCGTAAATGTATATAAAGCATATAGAAATCCACAGCACTGACCTGCAATCCACTTCACTGTCTGGATTCGAGGACGTATCAGGAAGCAGAGTCTAAAAAAGGAAAAAGGTGCTTTAGCGTCCACATTGACATTACCTTTAGACTTTTTATTTGTATAAGGATCTGTATAACACTTACTGATCTGAAACACTGGCAATTGGTTTGAGCTCAACTTTATACAGTTTTTCCACTTCATGTTGCTATAGACAACACAAACAGAAAACATGGTGACTATCTCATCATCACAAATAAATATAAGAACAGCTGTACATTAAAATGTGCTTGTCTCTAACTTGTTATTAAGTCTCTCTCAGCCAAGATCATTCCTGTAAATACAGGCACACATTTGCACACATACTGTAGAGAACATCAAGCTTCATGCATCAAAATGGATAATGATGAATTTAAATGTTTTTATTTAAAATTTCAACTTTTATTTAAATTAAGCCAGAGTGGTTAAAAATGGGTGAGTGCAGCTATTATATAAAAATCTAAACCAGATTATTTGCTGTTAACAAATGTCTTATAACAAATGGATTATTTCTGACTTTGTTGGTTGACAATTTATAAACTGTTCTTTAAATTTATGCAATAGTTTACCTTACATCACTGTTATTAAGCCATCCATGAAACTTCATGACACACAGTAGTGAGGTTTGACATTTTTATTATCAAGCAATTGCTTTGCCAACACATTTGATTGATAACACATTTATTCATGCAAAGCTGGTTTGTTTCCTCTCTACTTTGAGCTCCTGAATTTGTGTTCATTTATATCTAAGCATCTATTATATTGGAAAAGCAATTGCTTGATAATAAAAATGTCAATGCTGAGAAACCTCATTACTGTATGTCATGAAGTTTTATGGATAGTCAGAAATAATCCATTTGTTATAAGACATTTGTTAACAGCAAATAATCTGGTTTAGATTTTTATATAATAGCTGCACTCACCCATTTTTAACCACTCTGGCTTATTTTAAATAAATGTATCTGCAAGATGTATACATGTAAATTCACATAAGACATCTCTTACCTTAAGTGTAGTAACATTGGCTATTCGGTCAAGTGGACTCATCAGATCTGCATCAATAAACAAGTCTTTCCTCCCTGGGAGCTGATGGATTAAAAGACATCCATTCAAGATACCAAGACATGAAAATTTCCACACAGTCCAACACATGCTGCAACCTGTGAGCTGCACTGGGAATCCACAGAGCTTTGTACCTGTTCCAGAAGATAGACGAGCTGATCTTTGGCCAGTCTTTTAAGCAACGCAAAGTCCGGAAGTTCAGGAGCATCTTTTCTGCCAGTGTGAGCCATGTGAGGCCGTGCTGTGTTTCGGTTTATCTGACAAACAAGGGCATCACGTCGATTCAAATTCAATTCAATTCAATTCAGGTTTATTTGTATAGCAGCTTTCAGAAGTCTCAAAGCAGCTTTTTCAGAACATAAACCTAAAACCAAATGTTATTATAAAGAATAATATAAAGAACACAAAATTTCAAGATTAATATTAGATATATGTGTTTGTATTTATCCCCAATGAGCAAATCTGAGGTGACTCAGATGAACAGTTGACATACACGGAACACACAACACTTTACTTACATTATTTACTTAAAACACGTACTTACTTATTTATATTTCAATTTGCACATACAAACTGTCTTCATTATATGTGTTTGTGTCTTGTCAGTGTCATTCTGTTACATTGTGGAGCTTCTGTACTGACAAATTCCTCGTATGTGAAAACATACCTGGCAATAAAGATCTTTCTGATTCTGATTCTGACTGTGGGGAGGAAAAACTCCCTTGGATGGTAAAGGAAGAAACCTTGTGAGGAACCAGACTCAAAGGGGAACCTCATCCTCATTTGGGTGACACTGGTGGGTCTGATTATAAATATACAGTCTGATAAATGTTATATTAATGCATGGAGTTCACACATCTCCTCTTTAGTATAGAATCGAACTGTAGCTGTAAATCACAGACTCAAGCACTCAGTAAAACCATGTCACTGTTTTAACAGTTTTTAAACAGGATCTTTTCTATAACCTCCCTATAACCTACAGGATGTGATTCTGTATCATCTGGATCAACTGCATTTCACTGGCTTTGAATATGTATTTTGCACCTAATCTGGCCGGATGGAGGAAAAAGCAGCTGGTAGTTTGTATCCCGATTACATGACAAATTACATGACAGTAATGAGAAAGGTTATGTTTCTGTAACACAAACCAAAACCAAAACATTATTTCGGGGGGATAAAAACAATGAATCACATTTCCTACATACCTCAATTCCTTGATTGCGGAAGTATTAGGAGTAAAAAAAAAAACAAAAACGACGTGTTTCCGCACGGACAAATCACATGTATGCACACTCATCAAGCCGCAAAACGGGTAGGTTTCTATGTCAGTAAAAAAAAATAAAGCGCTGAGAAAAAGGTTAAGAAATGTATGTACCATTTTAGCGTCGCGATCGAATATTTAACTGACTAATTTTAGCAATTTTTGCGAGTACGAGCTGATGAATCATGGTATAGAAGGCGGGACTTGTTACGAAAACGGGTGGGCACAAGGAGGAAGTGGTAACAAGAAAAATAATAACAACGTTCGGACCTGTTTCTCATAAGAATTAGAGGAGAGTTTATTTGAAGTAGGTGATTATTCAAAATCCTGAATAAGGTTTGGTGGTGTTAAAGCTTATTTATTTAATGATATTTATGCCCTTTTATAGACATGAGTTCCGAGCTCCAGGTCCTGTTAGAAACCATCAACTTCTCTGCAGAGAAACACCGAAATCAGCGCCGTAAAGATCCAGATGCAACCCCTTACATCAACCACCCCATAGGTACCGAACACACCAACACTTCTTTATAAACAACTCTCACATCTGATGCTTTCTGAGACACTTTATGATGCACTTTCACAGGAGTCTCAAGGATCCTGAGTCATGAAGGTGGAATCACAGATCTGCAAGTTCTGCAAGTGAGTCCACTATTTATTTCCCAAAACACAAAGATATATATGTTAGATATTCAATTCACTTAATATTTATTTCTATAGCTCTATTTACAACTGACCTTGTATCAAAGTACCTTTACAGAACATAAACATAGCACAAAAGGCTATTATAAAGATTAATATAATACAAAAATCCAAGATCGATATTAGTTATATTTAAATGCTGTTGTATTTTTCCCCAATGAGCGAGTCTGAGGTGAGTCAGGTGACTGTGGGGAGGAAAAACTCCCCTGAGCGGTAAAGGAAGAAACTTTGAGAGGTACCAGACTCAAAGGGGAACCTCATCCTCATATGGGTGACTCTGGAGGGTGTGATTACAAATATAAAGTCTGATAAATGTTATATTGATGAGGAGATTGTTGTCCTCAAAGACCACATGGAGTTGGTATCTCCTCTTTAGTATAGCGGAGTCCAACTGGAGCTAGTAAATCTCTAGATGCCTCAGGATCCTCACAGATTCAGACTCATCTCTGTGGAGGTCCAAAAACTTCATTGCATGAAAGACAAACGGAGCTGGTACAATGTCTGGATGGTTCAGGATGGGAAGAAAGACAGACATGGTGGAGAAGAATATATTGAGAGATATATTGTGTTAATTTATCCAACAGAACTGTTGATTTCTAGATTCTGATTGATCAAAAATATGGATTAATTTTCTGTAACATCAGCAGTTAATTCACAGGTTTTTATAAATGTTCTATGGATTCTATAATAACAGCTAACACAGAGATGTATATGGCAGATGATTCACATAAACATATTAAAAGTATGTTGCTGAGTCCATGTACGCCATTACAAGGTACGTAGTATCCGAGATCAATATCTGTGTCCACATAATCACAGTATGTTGAGTAAGACTTACTCAAGGACCTAAAGGTCAAAGTTTGGATCCGAGCACGTTAATATCCACAGAATTCCTTGTGCGAGAAAAGGGGAGTTTTATGACCGCTTGCGTCTCTGACTTCAGAGGCAAAGACAGAATGATTTGAAGAATATTAAATTAATCGATTGATTAATAAATCAGAATGGTGATTTAATTATAAAGCAACATCCTTCTTTTCCATTACTTGACGAGTTCATATATATCCCAGTCCTGTACTTGTATACTCTTACTCTCTACACACACAAAAGCTCTCTAGTATCAGGGTTTGTAATAGTTCTTTAAGATATCTTTAAAAATAAGGCTTTACACTTTCTTGGTAAACTTAATTTTTCCCTGTAACTTTAGGAGAGAGAGAGAGAGAGAGAGAGAGAGGGAAATTGTTTATAGCTGATAGAAATTTAGAAACACTACATCTATAAACATATCTATAAACTGATGAGAACTTTAATTAGGTTGTGTTGTACTCCTTCTTATTCCTAATGGATATTGTTTTGTGCAAATAAATTTTCACCAAAGTGATGTAAGGTACAATAACTAAAATGATGATCCTTATTCTGCTATATAACACAAAGGTGCTGGAAAAAAATGCTTGGAAAACTTTTCTTAGTCTTTTTGATTGTGACTAAAAATGTCTCATTGTAGTGGGCTCTTTTCTTTCCTAATTCAGGCAGCGCTGCTTCATGATACTGTAGAAGACACAGACACCACTTTTGAAGAACTGGAAGCTATATTTGGAAATAAAGTGGCTAGGATTGTCCAGGAAGTGACTGATGACAAAACGCTACCTAAACATGAAAGAAAACTGCAGCAGGTGAATCATGCACCCCACTGCAGCCACCAAGCCAAACTGGTCAAACTGGCCGACAAACTGTACAACCTCCGCGATCTCAATCGCTGCACGCCGACAGGTATGTTTCTGTTATGCTGTTTTGTAATGAGGACCAGAGCTCCAGTCTGTGTGTGTATGTTTGTGTGTGTGTGTGTTTGTTTATTTATTTATTTATTTTTTAAAAAGTCTCTTTGTGTTTATTGACAGGCTGGACGGCAGAGCGTGTTCAGGAGTATTTTGTATGGGCGGCTCAGGTAGTGAAAGGGCTTCGTGGAACCAATGCTGCACTTGAGGAAAAGCTGCTACAGCTCTTCAAGGAGAGAGATGTGGACATATGAAAATCAAGGACCTTTTACACCTTTTGCAGCTTTTATATTGTTGTAAACATTCAAGGATTAAGTGTGTCTGTATATATGATTCAATCCATAAAATTTATGGATCAGCATTTTTATGGATTATATTGGATTCTTCTTCTTTTTTATTTTTTATGATTACATTCATTGGATGAATGTGCTGTTATTGACAGTGACAAATGAAATGAAAAATGTATATCTTCCCCTAGAATGTTAACACTATAGACTGGCTACATGTATGAGCATGTAAAAAAAAAATGATATGTTGTATTAAAGGAGTATTAATACAGGATGGCATGGTGGTGTCTCCTTATGGCTTGAAAGGTCTCTGGTTTTATCTTGAGCTTGGGTTACTGATATTGGAGTTTGACACCATGTCTGTGTGGGTTTCTTCCTCTTAAAAATGACAAGATGGTATAAAAACATTTGATATAAAGCTTGATTCAAATGTTTAATTCAGTTAAGTTTTCCGACCATAAATCATAATTTAAAGTTCACCCAGTTTGTAAAGTGGAACCTTATAGTTGTTACGGTTTCCAGTGGCGCAATAATACGAACGAACTTCGATTTAAGATTTTGATCAGAAAACTGCTAATAGCTATAATGTAACAGCCAATAGTAATAGGGAGTAGGATATACTAGCCAATCCTAGCTCAGGAGGCGGGATTTGTTGTACCGGAAGTGGCGAAAACAACGTTTCCGGACGAATGCTATCTTTCAGGACAGTAAACAAACGGCTACCGGAGAATTAGCAGCCATATAAATTCTGAAATTTTTAGCCGTTAAAGACACAATTTATTTGTCCAACATGTCTGGACAAAGCCTACTAAATGCTAAACAGCCGCCTATTCAATCTACGGCAGGAGCTGTACCTGTGCGAAATGACAAAGGTGAGTTAGCAAAATCAGAAAGCTAATGCTAAGCTAATGCTAATCGTTAGCCGATCTAAGTTTAGCTAAATTCTAACTCAAGTGGATTTGCTTTATTTTTTGTTGATAACTATTATTTATTTATTTGTTACTTCCTGGTGATTTTAATATGGAAATAATTTAAATAACGCTAAATATGACACAACTTAATGTTTGCGAACACTATCTATTACACAGAGTAGTTAACATTGGCTAATATGCTAGAATGTGTCACCACTTTAGTCCAAAGACTGATATTTATTGTTTAATGCAGGTGTTCATTGTGTAGTGGACATGTGTAAGGGGGTACTGAGCGAGTTAGGGTTAAATAGGAATAAAGAAATGTAAAAATATGTTAACATCCGGACTTCATCTTCCTGCAATGAAGTCCTCATCCGGACTTCATTAATGTTGTTAATTATTGGTTATTAACAACTGATGGAGTTTTATTATATCTGATGTTTTTCCCCCTCCATACCTTTTTTATAGGTGAGCTTTCTATGGAAAAGGTGAAGGTGAAGCGATATGTCTCAGGAAAGCGCCCAGATTATGCACCGATGGAGTCTTCAGATGAAGAAGACGAAGATTTCCAGTTTGTTAAGAAAGCCAAGGATGCAGAACCAGAGCTGGAAATGGAAGAGGAGGACGTATCGGACCCTCGTCTTCGCCGTCTCATGAACCGTGTGTCAGAAGATGTTGAAGAAAGGTGTCTTTTATTAATCCATTCTTGTGTTCTGTTTGTTTAAATGCAGCGTTTTTTTTTAACATGCAGGGTTTCTTTCCTCAGACTTGCACGACACAGACAAATCGCTGAACCTGAGCTGATTGCTGAGGCTAGTGAGGATTCAGATGAGGGAACCTGGCACCCAGAACGAGAGGAGAGCAGTGAAGATGAAGAAGAGGAAGAAGAAGAGGAGGAAGAAGTGGATGATGAGGTGAAGAGTTTGAAAATACTCCTGTTAAAATTGAATATTGGAAAATAAACCGACATTCACAATGAGACAAGCAGTGTGTCCTGTTCAGTCCCTTTATCATCCTTGAACCAATAATTAATACTAAATCTAGATGAGCACATCTGTCTTTGTACAACCAGAGGCATACGCGTCTTTGATAATACCTAATTTCTTAAGGATTGGTAAAATACACACACCTGTGAATGTCCCCTTAATCATCCGAGTTTGAAGCGAGATGATCTGTGCGTTCAGAATTGTCTGATGTGTCTTCTCAGGATGATAGTTACATGTTCTAAACCGCTGTTATAGGAAATTGAGAGGCGGCGTGCGATGATGCGGCAGCGGGCCCAGGAGAGAAAGAACGAGGAGATGGAGGTGATGGAGGTAGAGGAAGAAGGGAAGTCTGTAGAAGACTCAGAGTCCGAATCGGAGTATGAGGAGTACACAGACAGCGAGGACGAAACGGAACCGCGTTTAAAACCGGTCTTCATCCGCAAGTAAGGAGTGTTTCTGTTTTGTCAGTACAGACTCAAAGTTACAAAGTAAGATGATGACGCATGCCAATCTGTCTGCTTTACAGCAGGACAGTAAATAACCTACATGCAGCAACATTGCAAGTCTTTTAAGCACTGTAAGCGCTGCGAGTGATTTGGCAGAGTTATCCATGAAGAGATTTCATCTACTGTCACCCCATAGACATGCGCACACAAACTCGATCATTTTGTGTCAACTAGAAAACTTGTCATAATTGTAAAAATATTTAAGAATAAAATGTTTGGTTAAGATATTTATAAGGGTTCCTATGAGCTGCTTCACTAACTTTTGATGTCATTTAATCATTTTGTTGTTACTCCTTTTACTGTAAGTCCCCAGTTTGAAATAATCTGCTCAGATACAGTGTAACACATGTTGGTGTCTGTGTGTCAGGAAGGACAGGGTGACTGTGGCTGAGCGTGAGGCTGAAGAGCAGAGACAGAAAGAGCTGGAAATCGAGGCTAAGAAGCAGGCAGAGGAAAGGCGTCGCTACACCTTGAAGATCGTAGAAGAGGAAGCTAAGAAGGAGATTGAAGAGAAAAAACGCTCACTGGCTGCTTTGGATGCCCTGGACACGGACGGAGAAAACGAGGAAGAGGAGTACGAGGCCTGGAAGGTCAGGGAGCTGAAGCGAATCAAGAGGGACAGAGAGGCTCGAGAAGCGTAAGTTCTGTTTGTTATCGGAAAAAGGTAAAGTATTTTCTCGTGTGGTTCTATGTCTTAAAGTCCTGTCTATGTCTCCCTTTTGATCTACAGAATCGAGAAGGACAAAGCCGATATCGACAGATTCCGCAATCTCACAGAGGAGGAGCGTAGAGCTGAGCTCCGCGTCAACGGAAAAGTGGTCACCAACAAAGCAACCAAGGGCAAATACAAGTTCCTGCAGAAGTACTACCACAGAGGAGCCTTCTTCATGGTGAGTGAAGCTTAACGATGACGAGTAATTAATTACATTCCAGATTTTATTGCTAATCCATTTCTGTGCTTCTTTGTTAAGGATCAAGAACAAGACGTGTTCAAGAGAGATTTCAGTGCACCAACACTGGAGGATCATTTCAACAAAACAATCCTTCCTAAAGTTATGCAGGTTGGTTCAACTTACGTTTTTACACTTTGTCTCGCTGGGATTTGGACAGCTGTATGACTAGATATAATACTCTCCAAAATATCATCCCCACACCTGTGTTCAGCTTCGGGGCGGCAATGTAGCTAGGAGGACGTTTTGGAAGAGCTTAGTAAAGGTGGATGTAATGTAGAGGATGTAAACAAGTGTATTCCAGGCTGGTGTGTGTGAGAAGCCAGATCAGAGTCGTCATCTCCCCCAGATTTATTTTGTTTTGCAGTGAGGACTATCTTAGATTTCGAATATCCTGAGTCACTTTCTAGTTTCTAGCTGTCCTGCGTCAGGGAAGATGGAAGTGGGTGGGAACTGGCAATGGTGATAATTGTAGAAAATGATGGAATTTCAGACGTTTGTTTTTCTTCTCCAAATCTGACTGCTGTATCTCATAAGACTATTGTCCAGTATAATGATCTAACTGTATTCTATTATTTCAGGTCAAGAACTTTGGTCGTTCAGGACGCACCAAGTACACACATCTGGTGGACCAGGACACCACCTCGTTTGACTCTGCTTGGGCTCAGGAGAGTGCCCAAAACATCAAGTTCTTCAAACAGAAGGCAGGGGGTGTAAGAGACGTGTTTGACCGGCCAACAGTACAGAAGAGGAAGACATAAATTATGTACTGGATGTATACAAGCTCACCTGCAGCTGAAATAGACTGTTTTATACTATTTTCCCACCAACCTCTGTCCTTTTTTTTTTGGCAAGTGAAAGTTACAGCATGGCAACAAATCTTGGTTTATTGCATTTTAATTTTGTACATCTTGGTGAACTCCTTGACAGAATTTAGCTCTGCTGAGACCTTTGTAAAAATCTTAGTTGTAATTGTGAATAAATTACTATAACAGGAAAAGTAATTCCAAGACATGCTGTGGTCTTCACACTGAATATTTGTACAAAAGTTACTAAAAATGAAGGAAGTCTTTAGAAAAGCTGAGAGGTGTTCATGTCTGAACTGCGTTGTAGAACAGGTAAGATGTTTTATTACAGTTAAGAGAATGTGGTGTGAAGCGGAGGCACTGCTGAGAGAGAGGCACCCCGATGCCCATGCTACCAGTCACAGTTGGGTCTTAACAGTTCAGTTGGTCAGTGCAATCAAAGCCTCTACAACATTCCCCATGTGTTCTCTCAAACTGCGCTCGGCCACAATGCGTGGAATCTCCATCTCGGCCATCTGTGGATCAAAAACGGTATCAGGGTTCAGCAGATGCAGCAAGTGCTGATCATACAGGAGCTTTATGTAAACGTAAATTCTCTCTATACTTACAATGAGCTCTACATCCTCCTTCTTAATTGTAACTTTGGCCAATTCTTTTTCTCTGTGGAAAACATGCAAATAATGCATTTAGCCAAGTCTATAATAATGTTAAAAATAGCATGTAATTGTATCTCCTCACCTTTCCTGTTTTGCTTTCTGTTCTCTTGATCTCCTGTCACCGATCACGGACATGGCCTGTAAACACAAAGGCAGATGAAATAAGGTGAGGCAAATTAACTACCACAGTAATTCATTACAGCAGACTGAACATGAGGCATCAGATACAGCTGGTTTAGGTGATGGGTTTGGCTTATTAATGTCTTTGAAGTTAGCACACTATCTGAAAAACCGAACAAAAAAAATCTATAAATCTACCATGCGTTTGTGCAGGTTTGGTTTTTGAACTACAGGGATGGTAGAAAACCCCATTCATCACATTGTATTGACAATCTAACCAAATCAGTGTTACTTCTGTTGTACTGTTTGACGTTACACTCTGACGTCCTGCATTGCCACTGATTTAAATTGAAATAAAAACACAGGTGCTTTTACTGACAGGTTACTGACATGGCTTTAATACAGCATAGGAGACTATAATGAAAGCTTTGGAGCAAACATCAAGTATAGTGTTAGACATTTCAAAAATGATTAATACGTTGTAAAAGACATGGAGGTATAATCCAAGCGTCCACCCTGATAAAGATTACAGAGATTAATATTTAAAATACTTTAATATGTAAAGAACGTTAATAATAGTAATAAGTGTACAATATGGTATGCTGTACTTAACTAATAAATACAACCCAGAACAAAGCCTTCTCTTTTCATTTAATTTCAAGTA
This sequence comes from Tachysurus fulvidraco, assembly GCF_022655615.1. NCBI lineage: Eukaryota > Metazoa > Chordata > Actinopteri > Siluriformes > Bagridae > Tachysurus > Tachysurus fulvidraco. Next base: position 9,750,385 of record NC_062518.1, read on the forward strand.
TATTACAACTCTCTTGTAAAAATTTTACACGAATTTTATTTAGTACTTTTTATTTATTTTTACTACATTTTACATACATTACATTCATTTTACATACATTACATACACTTTTTAGGATAAGAAGTAATTCGTGAAGTTTACAGAGCAAGTCCACTAGGGAGGTGTTTAGCATCCAGCCCTCAAACAGCACGCATGCTAACACTCCTAGCATTAGCATGTTAGCATGTGCCACACGTCATCCAGAGCTAATTAAACCGATCCTAAATACTTTCTCTTTCATAACTGATCCATCCGAATTTAAATAAAACATTTTAACACGAATAGTGACATTTTATTATTAAAACATAAAGAAAAAGCTGCTTTTCCTCAGCATATTGTTAGCCAAGACGGTTAGCTTAGCAACCTGTGTTAGCATCTACTGAACTCCACTCACCGTTTCCAAGTCGGAACTGGAAATTTCTTTTTCTTCTGCATAATCGGTGACTCTTTCTAAATCAGCAGCCCCGCTGTCGTGTTTGCGTGGTTTTTCTGTCGGCTTCCCGGTGCAGTTTTCTTCAGCCTCCAGATCCAAATCCACATCTCCCTCAGCCGCCATGTTCGCGTCCATCCGCATCCGGAACAAATGTATGATGATTTGGAAACCACCCGAGAACAAATTAAAGTAACACCCAAGGAGAGTGTTGTAACTATTTCCGTTCCTAGCGATGGAGGAAATCCTAATGAAAATATAGGAATGTCTGACACAATGCTTAAAAATAATACAACAACGTCTACAGGGAACTCAGGGCAGTTAGTTAGGGACACCCTGGGTGGAGTACCTGGCCATTGCAGTTCACAATCACTCACTCACTCACTCACTCACTCTCACACACACACACACACACACACACACACACACACACACACACACACACACACACACACACACACACATGAATATGTATTTCTGTTTTGTTACAATGCCCATTGTCCAAAACGGTACATAAATAAAATTGAATTGAATCAAACTTTCTGGATGTTTACAAAAACCTAATGTGTTCATGTTGCCTCGTCCTGTCTGCCAAACCAATCCCTCAACTTAACCATAATCAGCTTAACAAAAAAAAGGAAAGCTTTCCAAGTTTAAAGACAACATCTACAAGCCAGTGTAAGTGCTTATCCTGACTTGTGGCACTTGAGGAATGATTCAGGAGTTTGACAGGTGCAATTATTCCATCATCACAAACATCTTCATCCTACTGTATGATTGATCTGTGGACCTGGAGCTCCTCCTGACAGTTGGATTATTGACCATGACGTGTTGGCGCTGTTGCTGGGCACAAGTAAGATAATAAAGAAGACTGGGAATTATTCAGACTTTTCATAATTCTTTTCTCTCTATGAAATGATCTGTACATAACTTTAGCCCGATGCATCCTTTTCAAAACATGGTGCTGAATTTGAACTATAATGAAAACCTGTTACATGCTGAGAAACATGCTTTTCACACGGTGGCCCCCTTTTCTCACAAAGCCCCCAATTATCATTGAGGTCCGTTGGCCATCTGATATTTCCAGTGCGTGAGAGAGAATGGAGGCCTGTTGTGTTTATGACCTGCTTACTTTAACATACACTAATTGCATTAGAGAAATTACTTGCTGTCTGATAGTAGCATTCAGTTAAACAGGATATTTTGCTGCTATTTTAAAGAGAAGTTAGTTAGCTCTAATATGAGTTTTTTTTTTTTTTTAAATATCCACACCCACATAGTAAAACACAAAAAGTAGAACTATTTCTGGGTTCACTGACACTGGCAGTAAAGTAAAGCCTGTTTTTGTGCTGCAGTGAGTTGCAAAGCAGCATCGTCTTAAATGATATTACGCTCATGGTATTATCATTGTGGGAGACAGGGCTGTTTTGGTTTCATTATAAATCATCTGTTTGTATAATAATTACTCTAGAAAATATATTATATCAAAAACATCATATAGAGTTCATGATATTTCTTTCACTCTTTTTTTGTATACATTTAAGTTAAGTCAGTGCCATACTGAATAATACAAAAGTCTCATGTTTCATGATGTTTCATTCACATAGACAATAACTTTAAGAAGTTCTTTAATTCCCTTTCTCCTGCTATTGGAAACACTTCATACAGAGGAATGTGAGTTCTCTTTCTGTCACTCTTCTTCTCTGCCTTTCTGGGTCAAGGTCTAATGATTGGATTATGTATGTAGCTTCCACCTCAGCTTATAGAACATGGTAACTCTGGGTGTCTCTTAACTGGGAATAATATCAGCATCTTGACTGTAAAGATTGTGCTACTATTATAGCATTACAATTACTTGCATTATTTGACACAAACTGATTTAAGCTTCAGATTTTTTTATGCTCATGCTGTGTTTCTGCCTGGGGGAAGGGCGAGACAGATGGACTAACCCATATAAAATCCCCCCCTTCTCGCTAATCTCTCTGGGTAAAGAGAAGGAGGACTATCAGAGATCCAGCCTTGATCGTCACCTCTTCTGGTACCATTCACAGCCATCAAACAGTTGACTGGATACTATTTCTGTCGGGTTTTCTGCGGTTTGAAGGATGAACGTGTGCTTAGCTGGAGATCTGTGAAGATCCGCTGCTGACTCTTGGGTGAAGTTACCAGGATCACAGGAGAAATCTTTGGAAACTTCTAGATTGCTCAGTATTAACTGAAATCATCACATTGTCAAACATCATCAATCGCTCTTTGGAATTTTGTAGATTTGGTTTTGGTCGAGTCAATCACACTAGCAGTCATGTCGACTGCCCAGGTGATCACCCGCAAAGGCGTCTACAACTACTTTCTCAACATGGTGGCTTACCAGGTGAGAGAGCTTTGAATGCAAAGCAGATCAGATAGCTAGAAGGCTGTCGCTAAAGAGTCTGTTTGAGTCTTCACCTGAGACAGACACCTGAATAATTTCTTCTTTTTACATTACAATACACAAATGTATAAGAATTCCCTTCAGATTCTGAAGATGCTGCAGTATTTAAAGCAATGTTGTCAGCAAACTAATATAAATAGCAGAATATCTAGCATGTTTAAAGTGTTTCTGGTAATAGTCACTTTTTGATGCACATTCTCTTTTAAATAAAATATTTTTAGGGATGTTTTGCTGCTTACAATGTAATAGTTGGGTGACTGTCATTTTAGTTTTTAACAAATTAGACCAATGCACTTCAAAGATACAGTTTAAAAGCATGGTTAAAAGTTATTGTACTTTCTGTCAGCTCATTCCTGTCTGATCTCTCTTAGCAACAAACCTGTCATTGGATGTATTTTGTGTTTTTTTGCTCAATTTTAGATCAGATTCAATTAGTGTGAATTCTAAACCAGGGTTGTCTAAACGTATCCAGAAATTGCCAATGTGGGTACAGGTTTACATTCCAACCATGTAGTAGCTACAACTGAAGGCCAAGATCAACTGATTGAAGACATGCAACAAGGTGTGGATCCTGCTTGATTGGAATAAAAACCTATATCCACACTGGGCCTTTGGAGAAAAGATTGGACACTCTTGGTCTAGACACTATAATATATGAAAAACATGTTCTGAACATTAACTGAAGCACATTAAAATCCAACTCTGTTTAAGGTCAAGTTACTTGCTTCAGTGGTTTAGCTCTCATGTTTTGGGATATTACACGAGTTGATTGGACCAATATAAAAGCATTTGTTGTGCAGTGACTGTCCTTAAATAACCTGATGTTCAGTTGTATCTCTTCCTGTGAACACTACAGTGTTTCCATTCCAGTGTCTCAACCTATAAACTTCGCATGGTTGCATTTTAGACTGGAAAAGCTCAATACTGCCTCCGCAGTTCAGATAGACAGTTAATCCATATTTTCCATTACAGTGTGTACAGTTATTAATCATCCATATAGCAGATAAAAGCAGAAGACGCCATATAACAAGTCAGACCTGGCCAATTTGGTGGAACAATGTAGTGACTTTCGTGCTTGTGAACAAAATAAATGTGCTTTATAAAACAATTAATCCAATGAGGAACCGAGGAACCAGTCAGCTCTGGATATCTATCCCTTTCCTATCTGCATAATGATTCAAATCATGTACTTACAATAGTTTGCATGCTTGCATTGCATAGTTTGCATGATGTCTAGACATAGGGACTGCGATGACGTTTAACTGCCTTTACAACATTATTTAGAGCTATGTACATTATTTGAAGGCACATAGTTCTTTACTATGTAGTGCTATTGACTCCATGTTGTCAACATGTTTCATAAAAATGTATTTATGTAGTTTATTAGAAAAAGGATGCTTAGGTGCTTGTCTTATAAACTAGCCAAAATTTCCACCCCAATAAAGTCGTGTAAAAAGTCTAGCCTAGATACAAAAAGTTTTTGCTTAAGTTTTTGCTTTGCACTCAAAAATGAACTGTTTAGTGTTCAGTCAAACCAACAATTAAGCACACTGTTTAAGAAACTCCTAATTATTTTTGCTCAGCTAAAGCAGGTATTGATACATAATTTCATCATTCATACTGAATATTAGTCAAGATTTCTGAGGAAATTATAAAGTTCATTAAATTCAAGAGGAACATCGTTTAGAGAGCAAAGTTTTAGTTTGCTCTCTAAATGTTCATTTAGTTGGTATAATTCATCTCACTGAGATGATATAAGCATCCGGGTCCTAAAAACTATCAACAGTGTCATTCATACACACGTCATACTCAAGTAACTCAGAAACACCTAAAAACATACCGACCTGCAAGAGAGCCTCAGTTAAAGCTGGCTCAATGGCTCAAATATTTGCCTATTTGCACTCTTAGCTTTTAATCACATTTCACTGATTCTATTGATTTTCTTTCCTCTGTGGAGTTTGATAAAAACACAGTTTCAGTGAATGTGACTGAATTGTATGTTGCCACAGTTATGTTTACTAGACTCCTAGCTTTTCAAGTTATATATGGATTAACATTGGAAGAACTGTATATATATATATTCATGTAGAAATCTGCATATTATGTTTTTTGTGCTTAAACCCTATTGGCATTTTTCACAATATGCTCAGAAATAGACAAATCAATATGCACATTTATTACTTATAATATGAGGAAATGCGGGATCACAAAAGTGAACTGATGTAGCTTTAGTTCAGACATTGCAGTTCAGGATAAAAAAAACAGTCTGACCTCTGTGCAACCTACCAGTCTAGATCAATTAGAAACATCCAGATGCCCTGAGCTATATGGATTAATCCCAATCTGAGCAGCCCTACCCTCACCGTACACTCACAAATACAGACACACACAGCTGAATGTAGACCTGTAGACTTGATCATTTTCATACACCAGACTAACCTGGGAATAAAAAAACAACAACAGAATACTTCTTCAAATTTGTACATAAGTGACCAAACTGTAGTCAATAAACACTGCAGACCATAACAGCATCAAAAGTGACTACCCTTTTAGGTCAGCTGGGGCAGGTTCAACTAACCTCTGAAAGAAAAGGTGTAGATTTCTTCATCCCAAACGCTGGAACAACCATAAACTCATATATATATATATATATATATATATATATATATATATATATATATATATATATATATATATATATATATATATATATATATATATATATATATATCTCTCTCCTGTTTATTCAGATGCAGTAGATATTCATACGGCTTTGGCTGGATGCAGCTTTAGGGACATTAGACACAGAATGCACCAAATCATTCTCCTCTCTATATGAAATGTCAGAATATCTTCTGATCACATGCAAGATATAGAGCAAGTGAAAACAGCTCTAAAAAACAGCTATCGCAGGTCTAATAAAGTTCATAAATTATAAATTCATATACTCTGTTGATTGTTTGCTTCTCATTGGTCAGCAGGTGTGGCTTAGTCTTCTATAACCGCAAAACACGGGACTGCAATTCCAGCTGTAAAATCTATATTAATGTGCTTACTGTGTGACGAATAACAGACAAATTAACGCAAACAGATTTTTTTAAGCATGTGTTATTGTGGATGTTGTGAAGTTTTATCAGGAGCTTTGTGTGTGTGTGTGTGTGTGTGTGTGTGTGTGTGTGTGTGTGTGTGTGTGTGTGTGTGTGTGTGTGTTTGTGTGTGTTTGTTTCATTTTGAAAGATAAAAAGAAGTCTGCTATAATAAAAGTAACAACAGGAATGATATTGATTCACTAATGTTATACGATATATAATTTGTATTTGTAACAATAAAAATTGCTTTGTGTGTGAATTGCTGTGCTTTTAAGATGAGTATACACTTGCACATGCTGTATAGCACATGCTGTGCTGTTATTGAACTTTTATTGAATTTTTCTGTAACAGCACATCGTGTCAATTTTTAACTGTACAGTATGTTAATGTAGAAATCATTAGAACTACCATCGGCTTAGTGCCATGAGGAAAAACAAAGTCAGATATTAGCTTTTTTCTATGAACTCTATAAAAGTCTGCACCTCTTTCTTCACTGCAGATATGTTGCTGCTGTGGTCCGGCTCCCTGCTCGCTGTGCTGCTCCTTCTGTCCACCCATCAGGTCATCCACAAGCACCCGTCTGATGTACACTCTGTTCCACATCATAGCCTGCACTGTGTCATGCCTCATGCTGTCTCGTACTGTCTCTGAGGCTGTGAGAGAGAACGTGAGTTGTTTTATACCCCCTGTCTTCCATTACTTTCTATTCTCCCATTACTTTCTATTACTTTGCTGTATACATACAGTCACTGAGAACACAATGGAAAAACCCTAAAACCTCTTATCACATAGCTGCTATTGTTCATCCCCTTTAGGTGCCTTTTTTTAACGTGGTCTGTGATGAGGCCCATGGTGGAGGAAACTGTGACATGTTGGTGGGATACTCTGCAGTCTACAGGGTCTGCTTTGGCACAGCCTGCTTCTACCTGATGATGGCTTTTCTTCTTGTGGATGTGAAGTCTAGCCAGGATTTCAGAGCTCTCATTCACAACGGGTCAGTGGGTCAAAACTCACTCTGAACAACTTGCATATATTAATCTTTTTTTTGTGTGTGTGCACTTTATAGAATGCCACAAGCAGGGTCAGTTACCTGATGAAACATTACCTGTATGTCAATCTTGTAAACCTCCCCCAATTAAACACACACACACACAAGCACATGCACATGCACGCGCACACACACACACACACACACACACACACACACACACACACACACACACACACACACACACACACACACACACACACACACACACACACACACACACAAACACAAACAAACAAACAAACAACCCAATCTGAACAACTTGCATATATTAATCTTTATAATTAACATTCAATATGTTTATAATACCACAATATTTTGTACAATACGATATTTAGTGGAATATTTCATTTTTATTTTTTTCATTAACATGTTTATGTAGCTTTCTGTATTACCCATAATTCTATTTGACTACTTGCTGATAGTGATGAAGTGGGATTTAGACCTGCTTCACCTCCAGAGAGAGATGCAGCAGCACTTTAGTCTCTACATCTGTCCAGTTCCATCTTCACTCTGCACAAACTGACTTCCAAATCATTGTGCTAACATGCTAATATTTAGTAATTATCATTAACATATTATTCCATCCATGTTGTAAATTGCAAATGAACCGAGCAGATTCTCCACCTCACGTCAGTACAACTGTGTCATATACATACTAACTAAAGACTAAAAAATGACTAAAGAATTTCTTGCTGTTTTTAAGGGGCTAACAACTAAACCTGACTGTTATTTTTTTTCTTCTATGAATGAATGTCTCCATGTGACAGAGTCTCACACAAACCCTAACATCTGAAAATAGAGCACCAAAAAACATATCACATATTGGAAATCATAAGCACATCACAAGCATTTCAATATAAACACATTTAATGGATTTCAGACAGAATCCTTCCAATGACACTAAAATATAATATATAATCATTACTACACTCTTTACTGTATCTTAGAAGCAGGATACATGGAAGTAATTAAACTCACCAGACTGCAGCAAATCACTCTCCTCTCTACTTTATGAAAAGCCACCATACCTTTAGAGTATGGCTTTGTAAAGAGCAAGTAAAAACAAGTATAAAAGTAACAGCAACAATAAAATCAGCTATTGCATGTCTAATCTAATGTACACTATTATACTCAAGCTGGACTCCTGGCTCATGTTCATGCTCATATATATAATATCTGATGTCATATTCAGTCTGTTTGGTGTCATATTTGATTCCAATTAGTTTCTTTTCTTCTTTTGTAATTGCACTATGGCACAGGATCTGAAGAATGGACTTCCAGTGATTAGGCTCTTAGTGAGTGTAACAGGGCCACACCACGTTATCAGCGCTAAAGCTCTTACATATGAGGACAGAGCATTGGCCGGGGGTTAAACTGAGCTGAGACACACAGAGACAAAGCTCACTGTGAGCTTTAAATAGATGTTACTGTACACTCGCTCTGCCCATCTGTTCACTATTTACAGATTTACACATGTTGTAATTCAACAGTTCACTTTCTTTTGTGATTTTATCAGATTCTGGTTCTTGAAGTTTGTTTTACTGCTTGGGATGGTCGCAGCTGCCTTCTTCATCCCCACTGACTCTTTCCTGCAAGGTGAGTCCCATATACAAATCCATATATATAATACTGCACACTTATCCAATATTTACTGTCCCCTGTTGGCTCACACAAGGATTTAAAAAACGTTTTCTATAAGATATGTGATGAGAGTTTCAAATAATAAAAGCTCTTACCATATAAGAACACAATACACTTCTGTCTGCACTGCTCAACTTTTTTGTCTTTATGAGTAAATAAGTGTCACATTATCAGCAGGATATGGGCTTAACTGTGCGTTTTCAAATAAATAACCAAAGATATAAAGTCTTACAAGTAGCTTGGTAATGTTTGTAGAGAAATATGCTTAACAATAGTCAATCATAAGGTTTGAACATTTAAAACAAATTACTAAATGTTTTACATGTGCTGTTATACATCAATCTCTTATGGAACTTTTTGCATTTTGCACTTTTTTGCAAATTTTTATGTATATGATCCTCTCTTTTTTTTTTATTGATTTTGCATTGAGCCTTGATATTTTTAGATGCAGGTAGAGACCAGTTTAAAGCCCATCTAGATCTCTAATGTGTACGTCGATGCAGTTTTTAGTCATTGCATCTCTAATAAAAATCATTAGTGTGTTCATTTGCGCAAAATATAAAGTGCTAAAGATTAAAATCCTACCGTGTGGTTTAATTGTTAAAAAAGGCCTTGCTTTATATTGGAATGAAAGGCTTTAGAATATTGAGTCCCAGTACACAAACACAAAATCACAGTACCATTAACACACATAAAATCACAATACTAGTATCACACACACGTGTGTGTGTGTGTGTGTGTGTGTGTGTGTGTGTGTGTGTGTGTGTGTGTGTGTGTGTGTGTGTGTGTGTGTGTGTGTGTGTGTGACCCTAATCCTATTATAAGACAAAGCTCGTTTTCAGTGTTTAAATGCATATAAGTACTACTTAATCTGTACTGTAAATAAATACACTTCTCCTTAAATTCCTTCAGGTGGCGCTGTTGGCCCACAGATTATTTACCGACTTTTTTTTATTATCACGGTGAGAATTTCTGTCGGCACCTAATGAATCTTGCTTGAATCAGTTTTCTGCAGAGAGTAAATGTTATTCATGGAGACTGGCTGTACTCTAGAGACGTGATGTACTTGTTATTTTACCTGCCAACTGAAACAGATTCTCCAGCACACATCATCACCTGATCAGATTAGTAGTCTTCATCAGGAGCTCAATCAGGTGTGCTAATAGTAAAGAAAACAGAGGAAGCAAGGGAGGCCTTGAAGCATAACCAGGGGGATTGTGGTATATTTGTGGTATACTTTTGTGTTATGTTTGTTTAATGGGTTTCATTTAAACCAGAATAAATCTCAAACTCATGTAAATGATGCCAACTTTGATCATTTGTTGTGTTTATTTGTGTTAGAAATTTCAGATCTAAAAAGCAAGTTGAAGAGATTATGGCTGCGAATATTTTTCACTATTTATTAATTATTCCCTGTTTCCTCTTGATCTCTTTTAGCCTGGCACTATGTCGGAGTGGTGGGAGGTTTTTCTTTCATCCTCATTCAGCTCATCCTCATCACTGCTTTTGCTCACACTTGGAATAAGAACTGGTGAGTGCTGGGCATCTACACACACTCGTACTCCCTCGTTCCTCTGCCTTGCTGTTTCACACACAGCTTTACCCCAGATGTCTGTGGGATCTAACAGGCAGCATGAGGCATCACTTACTCAACACAGCAGACATGACAGGCCTGTAGCTACATAAAAAGAAATGCACCACTGAAGAAAATGGAATCAGTCCAAGAAAAACACACAGTAGTACAAACACTCCTCTTACTGTGTTAACATCCGGACTAAAGTCAACCTCGCCACTCTCATGTCTCCCTGTTCTTCCTCAGGTTAACTGGCGCAGCTGAAGATAAGAAGTGGTATGTGGCAGTCATGTGTGCCACCTTCTTTTTCTACACCATCACCACTGCAGCCTTTACCTTCATGTTCAAGTACTACACACACCCGGCTGCTTGCCAACTCAACAAAGTACTGCTGTTTACCAACCTGGGACTGTGCACAGTCATGTCCTTCATCGCTGTCACTCCCTGCGTCCAGCAAAGTCAGTTACAGCAAATCCTCATGTAGTCTATTAATATGTAGTAAGTCGGGGTTAATGGATTTGTGTTCATTATTGTCCACGATACACAGTGACAACATGCCTTATATATTCTAAAAATCTGAATCATAATCTTAAAGACAAAATCAGAGACAAAAAAAGATGCACCTTTTTTTCTGTTTTCTCACTATTGCTTGGTACGATAAAAAAATAAATACTGTAGCTATAAAATCTCCTATTGTAATAAAAGATTAAAGTCAGTGATAAATTTGACAAAAAATGTTCTGACTGGTAACTGATCCTGAATGTTTTACAAAATATTTAGATAATCAGTTAAGCAACAGTAAATATCTTTCCCTACATTTGCAGATAGTTTATTACGTGCAGCATATGTGATGGACAAGCAGAGTGCACTTGCTCTTATGTTAATATTCAAATTCCAATTTAATTTATGTGTAGAGCACTTTTAACAATTTCCCATTGTCTCAAAGCAGCTTTACAGAAGTATGGAAACAGGAGAGAGAGAGAGGGAGAGAGAGAGAGAGAGAGAGAGAGAGAGAGAGAGAGAGAGAGAGAGAGAGAGAGAGAGAGAGAGAAGAAATAATTATATTATAATAAAAAGAAGAAAAATATGGATAAAAATAAATAAATAAATATTTACCATAAAAGTATGTAATTAAAATTAATTTAAAAATGTTAATTTCAAATTTAAAATACTATATATCTACTCCTATCCCTAATGAGCAAGCCGGAGGTGACGGCAGCAAGGAAAAACTCCCTGAGATGTAATAATTGAATAATATAATATCTAAAAATTATATTAACTAAGCTTATACCATTAGATGACTGGTTAAGATTCCAGACCTTTTTGTACTTAAATAGTCAATTTAGCCAAAATGTTTGATCATATATGCTGTTAGTATGGAAGTGACTGTTCACTGACATATGCTGGAGATTTATAGCCTGGAATTATAGCTGTTCCCTGGTTTACAGTAAATGTAATGCACTGTATATTAGGATATCTAACATTTTTAGGTTGGAGTAAGAACAATAAAGATTATCTTTGAGTTTTAATTTAGCAACAACTATTTTAGATAGACACAGAGTTGTAAGTCGCTTTGGATAAAAACATCAGCCAAACAAGCAAATGTAAGTGCAAACTTATTCGATTATATACAGAGATATACTGTATTATAGTCATTACCTCAGAATACAGCATATTACACTACTTTACTGTAAATGTAGGTGGTGTTGTGGTAAGATTCTGGTTTAGCAAAGCTGGCTGCTTTACAAAATGACAAAACCATGTGTGAATTCATCACTGAAGACCTGTAAATAAACACAGAGGGACAGAGTGAGTTACTGAAGACATTTCCTGTAACTTGTAACCACACTACAAATGAATCAGTGTGGAGACACCACAGGATTTCAAAATACTCAGGAAGAGACACGATTCACTACATCTATTCAAAATTCCAGATTAACTAAGGTTGAGTTTCTCTAAAGCGTTGCAAATTTAAGATCATCTTCCCTGAGAGAGAGAGAGAGAGAGAGAGAGAGAGAGAGAGAGAGAGAGAGAGAGAGAGAGAGAGAGAGAGAGAGAGAGAGAGAGAGAGAGAGAGAGAGAGAGAGTAAAATATCAAGCTTGCTCAAGGATTTTCGGGAAAATAAACCTTGACGTTTGAAAACCTTTATAGACAATTTACAGAAACTGAAAAATAAATATGTTGAGTGTTTAATCAACATTACACATGTACTTGATATTTGCGCACCTGTACTGACACATACAGTACGTTTATTTTGGTCTCTTCCTTGTGTTCAGGACAGCCACGCTCAGGACTGCTGCAGGCCTCCATCATCAGCTGCTACGTCATGTACCTGACCTTCTCCGCACTGTCCAGCCGTCCACCTGAGAAAGGTGCAGCAAACACACCTACACCCAACATGGCAAGCAAACCTATCCCACAGCAACATAATACAGTTAGAGCAGAGCATTATTATAAGAAATGATAGTCCTTTAAATAATCTTGTCCATTTTTTGTGTTTATAAACCTGTCCCTTTCCATACATCATCAGAATTCAAAGCCATAAGGAAGCCCACATTGCATTCCTACAGTAAAAGGCACTGAATGACATCCACTTTACACAGTAATGCATGATGAGGGCTGTTAGGCAATGTGTTACTGGAGTGGAGGTATAATCTGGCTCAACCTGCTATGGGTAAAACAAGAGCTTGTTGACAGTGAATGTAAGGAAAAGATGGATAAGGCAGCTGTCAAATATCTGAACACAACAGGAGTTTCGCTGAGGTGACCAGACTGATGATTGATTATCACAGTTGCTTATCCCTCGCTATGTTCTGGACCTGGGGTATGGGGGTCTTACATTTACAGCATTTTGCAGATGTCCAGAGTGACCTATTTTATACAACTGAGCAATTGAGGGTCAAGGGCCTTGCTCAGGGGCCCAACACTGGCAGCTTAGTGGACCTGAGATTTTGCAAAACCATTGATGGGGCAATGGGGCATTGATCAGGGAGTGAAAACCACTAGGTTATAATCCCATGTGTTTCAGTTCACTGTTTCATAAACTGACTTTAGAAAATAAAGGAGTCTGGTGTGCTGATTAAATCCACTTCCAATTACACCTGATAAAGGAAAGGAGTTGCTTTTAAATTTAAAATATTAGTATTATTAGTAGTAAAATAAAGGACTGGAGTCTGTCGAGGTGTTAGACTATATCATTATGACGTTGTGTGTAAAATATGGTTATAAGTTGTCTCCAGGCGGTACGGGGTTATGCTGTGACATGTTTGATGAATATGCTCAGTCAGCTTGCTATAAAACATAAAACACCTTTTCAGCACACACAAACTCGATTGCAATAATAGAACTTTTACTACCTTTTTAATAACAACTAGCAACTCAGGAGTTGTAGCATCAGGTGCCGTATCCTCTAAGAATATAGAGCAAAGTGGAGCTTTAAACTCATTTGAAAAGATTATACAGGATTCCACTGACTGGAGCCTGATTTAAATTCCTGTATAACTGAATCACAAACCCTAAAGGGAGAAGTGGATCACATAAGCACTTGCTTTGTCTTTTAAATGTAAAATGAACTTTTTAGACATAGAAACAGGCATGAAAATGTATCTGCTTTGTGTATGTTTTTCAGTGCTGTACCAGGGTGTCAATGTGACCGCTTGCTACCCGAACGTGGGCAGGGACGAGATTCAAAACGAAGGAAATGCTGTTGCTATCATCGGGGCTGCCATTATGTACTGCTGTGTGCTGTTTGCATGGTGATTCTTTTTACATATCCACATCAATGTACTCAGTGTTTCTGCATTTTCATTAACAATTAATGCTCCCTTGCAGTAACGAGGCTTCTTACTTGGCTGAAGTTTTTGGACCTTTCTGGATGATTAAAGTTTATCGATATGAGTTCCAGGTGGGTTGAAGCTCCCATGTCTCCTATACTGTAGATCTCAGTGATTTTACACTATTAACAACAACAGTAGCACTACATGAAACTGTAAAATAAGCATTTTTATAGCTAGACAAATATTAAAAAAAGACTCGACTTGACTTTGACTTGACATTCATGACTTGAGACTTACTTGTGACTTGCACATGTGTGACTTACTCCCACCTCTGGTATATAATATACATGCAGTTTATTGGTCAGATTTGAGACTCAAACAAAAACCTGACTGGCTGTTCATGTTTGCAGAAATTAAATTAAGATAGTAGTTTGTTTATATTTTAGGAAATACACCCAAGTATCAAGGGCATGTGTAAACTAAATAATCACTCTAAAAGTGAGATTAAATACAGTGTTTCGAGTGATGTAGCCTAGACTGAGTACCTAAGACTGAGGAATTGCTAAGGAATAAAGACAGAAGCACTAAACAAATTCATAGAGTGTCACTGTGTTCTGCCTCTAAATTGGCATAAAAGGTCATTTTAACATCATGGTTTATGGTATACACAAACCCATACTATAGTCGCACAATGTCAATAATTTGTGTCTGAATTTACAGAAAGCCACGTGTTGTTTCTGCTGCCTCGAACAAGAGGAAGGTAAAAACAGAACAGAATATATTTCACAATTACTACCTAATAATAAATTCGTGGTCCATTAATCACTACGGACTCATTTGCATTTTCAGCAAAAGAAGAGTTTGTAGTAGACAACGAGACCAAAGGCTGCCAGAAAGTGATCCATAACGAGAGTCACCGTGTGGCCTACAGCTACTTCTTCTTCCACTTTGTGTTCTTCCTCGCCTCCTTGTACGTCATGATGACCCTCACCAATTGGTTCAGGTGGGCTGTAAAGATCTTAAAGTCGGATTAGATATCAATTAGTTTTAAGGAGAATTAAGATCTGGATTAGAGTGGGAAGGAATTGTGATTTTTGTGAGAGCTGAATGAAGGTTAACATACTAGGATCTATTAACTTTACCTCCTCCTGCAGCTATGAGACAGCGGTGTTGGAGACCACGTTCACACATGGCAGCTACTCTACCTTTTATGTGAAGCTGTCCTCATGCTGGGCTTGCGTGCTGCTCTACCTCTGGCTCCTCTTGGGCCCTCTGTGCCACTGCCGCTCTGATCCCAAACAGCCACAACGCTCACGGATCAAAAGACGGATGGCTTCCCAGTGCCATGTGAGCGTCAGCGTGTGAGCTTTCCTCAGATCCCACGGCGTCACAGGGTGCAGCTTAGAAAGAGCCTTTATCTTATCAAGAAATGGGCCAGAATTTTACTACAAGCATTCTGATGCTTCAGAAAAATAACTGGACTCTATCGAGCATAAAGATGAGGCTAGAACAATTTATATGTTTACGATCACGACGACCGAGCAGTCGCCGGTTTTGCCAAAAGGAATTACAAAGGTGAACAAGATACCTGTCCCTTTTTCAGATAGGAATAATGTCCACTTTCTACACCTCGTCTAGTGGACTGCTGTTTAGAAGACATCAGACAATACCTGGCCCTGATCTGTTCACGAGAACTTTATATAGTTTTCTTAACAAAAACTTTGAATAACTATTTATGTGGATGATGTTATTTGTTCTGTTACTTGCTAACGTTGTTGCTCAGTGATCTGTTTCTGGCACATAAGGCAGCCATATGCTGCAGGCAATAGTTCCATCCGGTTCCTGGGTGTAGTGTGAACGCAAGCTTTGAACTGTAATCATTTTACTAGACCTACCTAACCCTAATTACAGGTTTAATTTGGAGCATTTTATGTCACTGTCATGAAAAACAAGCTATTTTTTGTAAATATATTTCTAACAAACCACACATAAGCTGTTTTTGTGAAGTTATTCATGGAAATGCCTTTATAGGAAAAAATAATTCTTATAAAGTGCATAAGCTGTGTTGCTCTCCATCCATATGTCAATTCACATCGTTTTTATTGTACTCTGTTTTACCAAAAGAGCCCATCATTTTTGCTGCAGTTGTTTTCTCTAACACCATCGTGTTTGGCCCAGATGACCATGGCAGTCATGAAAGACTCCTGCCAGTCACATCAGTAATACAGTTTTGTGCCAAATTCAGGTCAGTCAGCATTGTCAGCAGATTACAGACACATTCTGGGCTGTTAGAACCCAGTTGCCTTCCAAGTTAACCCATGAAGATAGGAACAACAAACTTGTCAATAGTTGGTTTAACCAAGAAGGTGATCATAAAATATGGAGACTACATGATCCAGCTGGAATCTGTCCTATAGGATTTTCATTAGTGATGTGAGAACAATTTGGCAAAACAACAAAAAAGCAAAACATGTATATTGCACTCCTCTTACATTGCTATTCTTATCTCTTCACTGAAAAAACATTCAGCATCGGATTGTGTTTTTTTTTTAAGTAAATGCTGACTGAATGTAAATCCGTGTTGCATTGCATTACACTTTATTCAGTGTGTTGTAGTAATGCCCCACTGAAATGCAATCACTGTCCAGTCACAGCTCTGAGCAGCACTTGGAGGTTGTATTCCCCACTTTAGTAAAGAAAGTTTACCATTACTGTGTTCATGAGTGTTACTGTGAATATACATGTTGAATTTAAATGTATCCCTAATGATAAACGATATGATGATGATGAAACCTTGAGTGATACCAGATGATGTGATTATAAATCATTTCCTTTCTATAACTGTACACTATATGAAGTCTGTGTTGTTGAAGTTATGAATTTTTCACTGATAGAGACTTGGACTGCAATTGTAGTCTAAAAAGCCATCTCCATGGTTTCTAAGTACCACCATCCGTAGCAATCCCATGTATCTCCAGACTATCCATGTGGAGTCATTGTCAGCAGCAGCAAGCGGCCTTGAAGTAATGAGACTCGAAACAAACGTGGGGCATCAGTGTGGATCAGGCAGGTCCAGTATCAGTAGCATGTGTAGATCGACACAGAGAGCGAGAGAGAGCGAGAGAGGGTGTGGGTGGGTGGGAGACAGAGAGAGTGTGAGGGAGGAAGGGAGAGAGAGAAAGAGAGAGAGAGAGAGAGAGAGAGAGAGAGAGAGAGAGAGAGAGAGAATATTAGATATGCTTCTGATCACATAATAGTTAAGACCAATGCACAGTACATTGCATGTAGAGTGCAAGCAGAGACAAGAATAATGATGAATAGTAGAAATAGTTTGCTCTTAAAGACTGAACCATGAGCATAATACAGCATTATGGAACATTCATTTAGGAAAATAAATTATAGGGTTTTATATATACTGTAGGATTTAGCTGTGATGTGAATTTGAACCTCATTTGAACCGAGTCTTTGCCACCTTGGTGCCAGATATTAAATACAACAATCGTACACGGCCCAGAGCCAGCCGTAACAGCGTTCTCTACAGACACGGGCTGTTTAAAATACGTTTTAGAATTGGATGCACTACATTTGGATTTAATCGGGTGCAGTCAGTATTTAGTGCTTAGTTAAACTCTACAGTGTTCAGCTAATCATACTCATAGATAAGCAAAAAAAAAAAAATAAACTGTCTCTTCAGGGTCCCTTTGTCTTATGGTAAGTTTTTATTGAACGGTGTTGTGCCCCCATATTTCATTGACACGGATGCACATTCAGTCATTAATTTATCTGAAAATTAAACACAGTGTTGGTTAAATTACTGGCGTGTGTGAAACATGCGCATTGTGGAGTGCATTCTGGATAAATAATATAACGGATGGTGTAAGAAAGCTGTTATTAAATACATCAGTGTGTTTGATTATACAGTGGAAAAGATTTAAGGGTCAGGGTTCAGGACACAGCAGCGTTATCTCATCCTGAAATGTTTCTCTTAAACGGATCATCTCAGTGAAGCACTTTGACGACAATCAAGTCAGTCTTCTGCTTGAGGTATTCAAGAAACCTTTTGCATCACTGGCAAGAAATACACTGCTAGTAATAATATATATTTAAAAAAAAATGCAAAATGCAAAAAACATACATAAATGTAGGTATATTTTCTATGTGTACTAATATCATAAATATATTTAAAAAACAATAATTGTAAAAAAAAAACAACAGCAGAAATGAGATACATTTTGACATATTTTATACATTTGTATGTTATATTATATATATATTACACTCACCGATTACTTTAACAGGAACACCTATTAGTCAAACATGTGACAGCAGCATAATGTATAGCAGAAGCAGATGTATGCAGATCAAGAGCTTTAGTCACTTCTGGGGAAACGTCACACACTTTCTGTTCTTGGGAGGAACCTACAGTATTCAACTGAAGGTTTGATATTTTTACTTTCCTGCTTGGTTGTAATAGTGCTTATTTGGCCGCTTGAAAATTCTGGTCATTTCCTCTGTCCTCTCAGATCAACAAGGTGTTTCCACCTACAGAAATCTCACTCACTGTGTTTTTTGCACCAGTCTGCGTAAACTCTAAAGACTAGTGCAAGTGTAAATCTAAGATCAGCAGTTTTACAAACCAGCCATAATATTTTGTCACGGCTTTTTTCTTTATTTTTATATATGATCATTAACTGAAGCTCTTCACCTGCCACATGATTCGCTGATTGGATAGCTGCACAAGTGTTCCTAATAAAATGGCCAGTGAGTGTGTGTGTGTGTAGTTGTGTGTGTATGTAATATATATTTATGTTAATGTTTATTTAATTCTGATAATAATACAAAAGTATGTTCTTCTTTGGTATATGCATTTTTAAAGGTAGGCTATAACATCTACCTAAAGTGCTTCATTTACTGAGTAGCTTTGGTATAACTCTATAACTCTGGAACTCGTGGGCTTGTTTTCTTCCCAAAGGTTTCTGTAATATCCACAGATACTTTCTAAAGCCAGCTGCAGGTAGTTTTTCTTGTCGTTTGTATTTTTTGGAAGCAAGATTAAATATAATAAGTGCACAATGAACTCAGCCAAACAGGGTCCTAGTCCACATTCTCTATCCTCTCTGGTGAGTTCTTAGGCCCCTGTTACTGCAAAGATCCTCCATGGGGCGCAGTAGGCTGTCCTCACGCGGGCGGTAAAGCTGCGCATAGCTGTCCTCTTCCAGCAGAATGCGATCGAGTGTCTGTTCATGGTTGACGTGACGCCTGACCATTAGCACATACTGATAGCCATCCTCCAGTGCAGGACAGTCGCACCGGTTCGGGGCCCACAGATATTCCCGTCGTTCCAGACGGAAGCGGTTGCGATACGTGTGGATTATTTGCACGTCGTACCGTGTCTCCTCGCCAACATAGACCTTCCCCAAGATTTTGGCTCTGAAGACTGACGAAGGAAAAATAAACAAACAAACAAACAAATAAGTTATTAAGGAAGTATGGATAAACAATAAATCGTGTTTTCAAGAAGCTGTTCATTTCACAGACGATTATTATTTGTTTGCATTAAAGCGTATTGATATGACGATGTTCCATGCTCATGGGTCAATGCAAAGGTTTGCATCCCTTTAACAGAAAATTAGAAACACAAAAATATTCCTTTAAGTTTGTGTGACTGATGTTAATGAACGTGACCGGTTAGAGTCAGGATTACATTTGCACTCAGAGTTAGGATCTAAAGTGAGAAAATGGGAAAATGGACTTTGTTATAATTATAATACCAAATTTTTTTTTTTTTAAAAAATTCGAAATGAATGAACTCATATTTTATTATAAAATATTGATTGTTTTGCTGTTATTTCGGTTCAATCCAATTAAATTTTGATAGTATTTTTAACAATAGATGGTGTCAATCCACAGATTTACAGCAAGTTGCAGCAATATTAAAAAAATAATGTTATAATGCTAAATATTAATAAATAAAAGAAATCTCAATTTGCAATTTAAAACCCTCTGCTCAGTTGCTTGCTGTACTGTTTTTAGCTCACCGTAATCCTTCTGGCAGTACTGCCTCTGCCGTTCGCCTCGTCCCTTCACCCTCCTGCATTTACCGCAGTAACCTGTAAGAAAATCAGAGCCGTGTTTCCAATTCAAATTTTGACGACGTGATGAGTCAGAATCGTGTTCACAGACACAGTGTTCAGCGGTGATGATTAACGTGTGCTGACCTGTGCGGTGTGTACGGGGCAGGTAGTTACTCTTCTCATCTCGCTCCAGACGAGGTAGAGGCTGCTGCTGAAAGGGAGGGCTCATGGGAGGTCTTCGTCCACCTGCAGGACCTGACATAAAGCAGCCGCTTTAGGTCATAAACCTGTAAACATTTTCCTTCAATCAAGAAAACAGACTAACGTTTACGTCTTTTCGAGGTGCACCTCCTTATAAAGGCATTTAGATTTCCTCTCATGCGTTGCCGAATGCAAATTAGATCAATAAATTTCTCCGTAAATCGTCCCGAGGCACGAACACCAGACGACCTCAGCTTCGCATTACATCACATAATGCATTTGATGCTCGAGGAGAAGGGAGCGGCTCGCATGCATTCCAGTGTCCCGTCAGGCATGTATGTACAGATATATGCTTCAGGATGACACAGAAAACCATTTCCATGCCTGTTTAGAAAGGAATGTACTTTTATGTATTGGGATCATTCCGTACACAGCTCATCAATCATTTAACCTGAGAGAAAATGCAGCGGCTGGTTCCAGGTTAACATAATGCAACTTAATGTAAAGTGCAAAATGAACTGCAGGTAAAGCAGCATTTAGTCACCAGATATACTAAGGAATTATCAGAACAGTATTGATCCAGCAGATATAAGCAATTAGTGGTGTGTCTTGGTCTTCAAGGCATGGTATGAGGAGGAACTTTAACGAGTTTAAATCACCAAATGTTCGGTCTTCTGCTATACATTTACTGCTCATTCATGCAGTTAGCCAAAAAACCAATCAGTGAATTCATAGTGATACGGGTCAAAATATTAAGTTACTGTTCACAACAGACATCAGAACAAAAAGTACGACCTCAGTGGTTGTCGGTGACACGTAAGCTGGTTCGAGTGTTTCAGAAACTGCTGATTTCTAGAGTTCACACACAAAAAGAAAACGTTGCAGAAACCGAAAGCATAAAAGATTACTGAAATGAACGCTCCTCACCACCGTGGTGAGCAGAAAAGCATTTCAGAGCGCACAACATGGTTGGCTCGACAAGATGAACTCCAGCAGGAGAAGACCACATCAAATTTCACTCCTGTCAGGAAAAAAAAACAGGCCGATAGCCGAGGCTACAGCGGGCACAGGCTCAGAGACTTGAGGTCGGATTGATGTGGTGAGACTCAATTCACTGGGGGCAATTAATCCCCATGTGCCTGCCATGTTGCCCTACCCCTGCACTTAAGGAAGTCAACCACAGCACACGAAAGATATAAAAGTATTCTGTAAATTTATATTCCAAAAATCCATCAGCTACCTACATTAGCTTCCTGTTAAATTTTATATAAAACACAAACTCTTCCTGTTCCAGGTCTGCCACTGACCTTGATGTGATTTTTATAATCAAGAGCCTGGACTTTATACATGTTCAACAGTTTAATAACAGTAACTGGTTTTCACCCCATGAAGGCTGTGTGATAGCAGGAGGTCTTGTGGTGGTGGTGGTGGTGGTTGTAGCTGGCACATCCCAGGGCAGGAAGTTTGATGTGTGGTGATGCCGATAAGGATTTTGCCTTCCATGATGCAGGGCGTAGAGCTCAAGTGGCAGCCAGTACTCATACTCTATCCCAGAATTCTTATCAGTGGACAGAACCTGCAAACACAAAACAGGATTCAGTCAGCAGGATTATGGAATAAAAACACTGTCAATAATAATCGTACGTAATTCAAAGAATTTGTGTGTAAATTTTAATTTTGCGGAGTTGGATCCCAAAATCTACGTGCACGACAGTTTACAGATACGAGATTTTGTGTGTTTGTTCAAATACAACTCCAAATGTACGACTATGACAGTTTACACACACGAAAACGGTCTGCGAAACAACTGTCAAAAATACGTCATCACGTTCACAGGCATTACTATCCGAGGGAAGATGAATCGATTTCACGCAGTGCGCATGCGCCCCGCCCTCTTTTAAACCACTGGCGCCGAAATGGCGGATCAGCAGCCAAGCGCTCACTCATCGTCAGTGTTGTATAAAGTTTTAGAAAGTACAAGTATCGTACTAGAAAAAGACTTTGGTAGAAGTGAAAGTCACCTTTTAGAATACTACTCAAGTAAAAGTCTTAAAGTATCTGATATTTACTGTACTTAAGTATCTAAAGTCATTTTCTGATATTCAATGTACTTAAGTATTTGAAGTAAATGTAAAATTTCAGTGATTTTCGGTAGGTATAAGAGCAGGGACGGTTCTAGGGTTTCATCTTTAGGGGGTTTTAGCCCTTAATGAGAATTTAAAACAAGAAGAGTTTTATATTATATATTATATGACTACACAGTAAGCCTAAAGTTATGGTATTATTAAATGGCAAAAGTGGACACCAAAATGTTATGCATGATGTAATGATGCCAGTCTTGAATCAAATCAGTTCATGTATGTGTGCATTCTCTACAAACAGTGTGTCCAATGAATGCAGTCATTAATAAACTAATATTCACAAAGACCAAATCAATAAATGTTATTTTTATTTAGTATTGTATGGATTGTTTGCATTAATATTTTGTTTGTGCTACAACTCTGGTAATGTGATTAGTGACATTTCACTGCTTTTGGTTGCTGTATTTGCAGCTTTCCGATTAACGTTATACATTAACGCCTCCAGCTCTGACTGCGCGTGCACACTGCGCGTACCTGTGCTTCTCCGTACAGCGTGCAATGCAATCTAGGAGCAGTGATTCACCAAACCTCCCTTATTGCAGTCACACACATTTCTTCTGATTCTATTTTGTAGTAATGAAGATGCTTAGTGGAAATATAACGGAGTAAAAGTATACATTTTATCTAGGAAATGTAGTGGAGTAAAAGTGAAAGACATAAATTTAAATAGCGAAGTAAAGTACAGATACGTGACATTTCTACTTAAATACAATAACGAAGTACTGTATATTTACTCCGTTACATTACAACACTGCTCATCGTCTCAGGTAAGTTGGTTTTTCCTTCCAAATTCGGACATGTTTAAGGGTTAGTTATCACTAATAACAGAGAGGAGTAATATTACAGAGATAGGTTAACTATAGTAAGTAAGACTAGCTCTCAGAGTAAGGTTACATTAGGTGCTTAAAGAATACAGCTGTTTAGGAGGTCATCACTGCAGTCTGTAGTGTGATGAGATAGGCCTACATAAAAGAATTAGCAATTTTAAGTGTTAACTTACTAACAGCTCTGTACACGCACTGGAATACACAGGTCATGCAATATGTGTTCACTGCTTAAGTGTTAAAGTCATATTTTATTGTTTATCAGGTTCCATTAGGTGACATCTTGCACTCAGCCCAGAATCTGGTGCCGATGTTGACCAACACCTTAAGTGTTGGACAACAGAAAATGGCGAACCAGTCCAATATCAGTGGACAGTCAGCACAAGAAAGAAGGTCCAAGTCAAATGGGCAGTCAGTGCAGCAGGAAATGGTGAGGTGTGAGGTGTGAGGCGTGTGTGTCTTTTATGTAGGCCTATCTCATCACGCTACAGACTGCAGTGATGACCTCCTAAACTTCTTTAAGCACCTAATGCAACCTTACTCTGAGAGCTAATCTTACTTACTATAGTTAACCTATCTCTGTAATATTACTCCTCTCTGTTATTAGTGATAACTAACCCTTAAACATGTCCGAATTTGGAAGGAAAAAACAACTTACCCAAGACGATGAGTGAGCGCTTGGCTGCTGATCCGCCATTTCGGCGCCAGTGGTTTAAAAGAGGGTGGGGCGCATGTGCACTTCGTAGAATCGCTTCATCTTCCCTCGGATAGTAATGCCTGTGAACATGATGACGTATTTTTGACAGTTGTTTTGCAGACCGTTTTCGTGTGTGAAAAAGAGGTGTTGTGAAAACAAGCGTTGTGTGTGTAAACTGTCATAGTCGTACATTTTGGAGTTGTATTTGAACAAACACACAAATTCTCGTATCTGTAAACTGTCGTGGCCGTAGATTTTGAGATCCAACTCCGCAAAATTAAAATGTACACACAAATGCTTTGAATTACGTACGATTATTATTGACACTGTTTTTATTCCACACAGGATCTGTCAGATATTTGGACTGCAGGATTGAACTATGTAAAAATGTCTGTGTAAAGTGTTCACCTAGTAGTCTAATTTCCTACTAGCTTTAATAATATCCATGGATGGAATCACTCACCATAATGTGCAGGTCCTCCTGTGTTGGTCCCTGCACCTCAAAGCTTTCCCATGTATCAGCAGAGCGACGGTACAACAGTTTGGTCCCAGCCACATTATATTCCCCTGGAACACTGATCTTCCAGTTGCCGTTAATTACAAACTGGGAACGTCCATTCTGAAGAGCTGGTTCATTCAAATTTGTAATCAAAAAAAAAAAATAGGAGAAGAATCTTTTTCAACTGTGAGTTTTTATTAAATAATATCATGACTGAATATTCAAATCAGTCCCACCATGAATTTCTGCACTTTTTTGTGATTGTTGCAACCAAAATATAATTATAATAATATAAATATTCACTCATTCATTTATTCATTCATTCATTTATTCACTCATTTTCTCCTACCATGCATGTCTTTGGACCGGGGGAGGAAACCGGAGTACCCGGAGGAAACCCCCGAGGTACGGGGAGAACATGCAAACTCCACACACACGAGGCGGAGACGGGAATCGAACCCCCAACCCTGGTGGTGTGAGGCAAACGTGCTAACCACTAAGCCACCGTGATCCCTTGTGTTTATAATAATGTAATTAAAATAATATAATTTTTTGTGCCTATTTTGAAGACCCCTACTTGAATACACAAGCACAGGATTCTTCAGTGAAGACACATACGTACTTTTGACGATAGCTGTACTCAGGACTTTGGCTGAATGTGTATTTTGATGATCTCTCGATGCGTCTTGACCCAAATCTTAAGAAAATCTGTGGCAATTCTGCAAGTTTGCATTCTCCTCCGAATATTGTGGAGTTTGCTTGGTTTTGCATTCGTTTCTACAATCACAAGATCTCTTAATCCTGGACGGAGTGTCTGCATTGTTTGGAGCAAAAACCTACGGTTGGTTTCTGAGTTAATGTTTGTCTCGTGTACATGAGCTCTGTTTTTAATTCTACTTGCCCTCTTTCAGTTTTTTGTATCCATCGGAGATATTTTAGAATTAATTTAATTGGTTCGATTTCACAAAATGTGATCAAACAAATCGTTCAAACCACAAACGAGTAAAATAAAATCTATACCAGCTGCACTAAACAGAAACATGAGCGAAAGCATACTGGTGAGCGAAAGCAAAAACCGGAAGCAGAAGTCATCACAGTACGTAAAACAAAAAAAGCAAACTAGCGAGTGAAATAAACAAACGAGATAAAGGACAAATAAGAACAAACTAAGTGAAAGCAAACTGGCAAATGAAAAATCTAGTGAGGGAAAAACAATGCTTTAAAGCAAACACACTAATTATGTAAAAATACAAGTATTTACAGTAAATACCTCTTTAAGACTTTAAATCCACAAGGTATAAAGAGAACAAGCCTTAATTGCTAAACTCTTGCTCTTTTGAAGTTATTCCGTAACAACAATTATGTAAGTTACTTTTTAAAGAAAAAGAGATTTATCTTGAAGTGAACAGGAAAAATGGCCTTGCTCAAACCTAAATAGTTTTTGCTGTTATCAGTCACTCTGATGTGGGTGGCTCCGGCTGGGATCATGGTGACCTCATTGTACCCAAACGGCCCTTAAGAAGAGATAAGAGGGGGAAAGTTTTAACACTGCAGGAATATGAGCACCATGCTGAGTCCACATTTATCACTAGAACACACACTCGATGTACACTAGTTGTGTGTGCCTGAGCCTGACTTCCTGTATCCATGTACACTTGTTTTGCAGTTTCTGCATGTGGAATAAAGCGAGAGAATTACAGTACGACTTTCTCCTCTCCGCTAGCCGGTGACCTCGCCATCAAAAGCAGCACAGTGGTGGGTTCTGAGCTGTTCACATACTCTCAGAAGTCCAAATCCAAGAGGACAAAGCTGGTATTATTTTTCAAAGTGCTGCCTTCTTCACTTTCACTTCACCAGCATGAGGATGTTTTTTCCAACAGGTGGAACTCAATGTCTAAGGTATTAGTCTTAGGTATTTGGGTGGTATTTGTGTTCAGGCGGTTGTTGTGATGACGATGTATCCGTGATATTAAAGCCTATGAGTCCTGTAAACACTTAGTTTGTCCTACAGGAACAATTTGCAGCTGTTCAAACTTTCAAGTCGGTCTGAAGTGAGGCAGAACAACGGCTGCTTTCATTCAGAGTTTTGAACAACATCCACCATAAATGTATCTTATCTTTCAACAGATATTTTCCTAAGACTGTAACCACATACTGTACATACAAGCTGAGGGTTTATGTGACTATCACAGATATCCGAGGCGCTACTGACCGATCTCCTGCCCATTACTCCGATACACACTGCGGTGATGAAGGCAGGTGGTGTTCTGGCCTCCACACACCATGCAGGCATCTTCCTGCTGCTGGGAGCCAAAGATAAGGTCACACCCTGGTTTCTACACACACACACATACACACACATACACACACACACACACACACACACACACAAATGATTAGAAACCCAACCATCCCCTCTTATCAGGACACACCGCTTTAGCAGCAGGACATAGCACACTCATGAAACAACCCCACAGGTTTACACTAACAAAGCATTTTATGTGCTACCAGTGTATTCATATTCGTAAACAAATTTCAGGTTTAAAAAATACAAGCACACTGCTTTTTCCATTAGAGGTTATTTTCCAAATAATTAATTCTTTAATTGTATGTGTTTTTATGTTGAACGATGATGCAGCCGGTAGCATTTCCACCTCACAGCTCTAGGGTCACTTGTTTGCTCTGGGATCTCTGGGTTCCTCAAAAAGCATGCTGGGAGAAGAACTACAAACTGGTGCTTTCCTGAAATTCCTTTTTTCTAAATGGGTGCTTTCCTGACACATACTCGGTTCCATGACCAAGAACTTACAGGTCTTTATACAAGAAGAATTCTGAGTATGGGTCACCGTACTTAGCCGTATGTCACGTCACTATTCTGAAAGAAGAGACACGTTGTCCTTAAAACTATTTCTTGAACATAAACTGAACCTTTTTTTTGTTTGTTTGTTTGTTTGTTTTTTTGCAATTTTTCACTCTAAATTTGGAGCAAAGCTAAAAATGATTCTTTGTTGACTATAAAATAGTTTTTTATTAACCATATTCATGTAACTCGTGCTATTATGTTGATTTGTTGTTAAATAAAGCGAGATGTTACGAACGGCTATGAACGTGTTCAACACTTCTCACTATTTAGAAGAAAATAAGATAATAACATGAGAAAATAAAAAATATTTATTTAACTTAGTACAGATTTTAACGATCATATATACGGTTTAGACATAAACATTAAAACCTAGAGTCCGTTAGAGAAAATGCATTGTAACAGGAGATACATTTAAAAAACTAAATCCTGCACAAAATTGGGAAAGTATCCAGAAGAGCAAATATATATCTATTATATATGTTCTATACTTATTATTTATTTGACTAAATATTAACATGAAGAAATGACCTCGAACCATAACGTCCATTATTAGGAACAAAACCTTCAGGATTGATATAGACCTTATGCAGCAAACCATAAGCACCTGATTATGTTTAAAGACCTGAGGTTTTAATAAGAGCTGGTCTGCAGCATGACCTCGGTTTATATCAGAATCAAATGAGGCTGGGAAAAACACTGTGAGTAAAGTTCAGAGGATCAGCGAGGGCGAGTCAGGAGGAGGGGCTCAGGAAAATTAGAAGAGGGGGATTATCAAATCCATAGGGAGGTATTTACAACAGACTCTCCCTAGCAACTCCATTGGCCTATAATTAAACCTCGCTTTCTCTTTCACACCAAGCTTGTCACGCACTTGTGTATAAACTCACAGAGAACAGTAGTCAGAAAGCTGAACTTTCATTCCTTCCATTCCTTCACACACCTTCCATCCACAAACGCTCCACACCTTCGTCTGGGGCCGTCTGGGTATATACCTTAAGTATATATCAAGGTATACTCGCCTTTTTCTTTTCACATTCTAATCTGGACTCAATCTATCCTGCACCATTAGACCACCTGCTTCTCCTTTATTCAGTCCAACTACCTAAAACACTCACACACTTCTCATCTCACAGCCCATAAATTCACCTTCACATGTATGTAAAATATGCCATGTCAAAGAATCTTTAGAAAACTTTTTTCTTTTTTTTTTTTAAAGCAAAGCCTGAATTTGGGGTCTGCTGGAAAAGCCATGCTGAGACATAAGATCTTGTCGTCATTCACACGAAAGGAATCGAACGCTTGAAATATGGTGTAAGTGAGAAAATATGTAAGAGACACAACCGTGATGAGGTTCTGCTGAGAAGAAATCTTCTCCACATGGGGAAAAAAAGAGAGGAAGTGCAATTGGAAAAAAAATGGAAAGAATTTTTTCTTCATGTGATCAGCACATCTTTCATAATTAACATTAAAATGTTACTTGTCATAAAAAAAAAGCAAAAAAAAAAAAAAAAAAAAGTGACCAGATTCTCTAGTTCTTTAGTTCAGGGGATGGAAAAGAAAAATCTGCATAAAATACATGCAATAATTCTTTTTTATTTATCTGTTCAGGTGGTAATATGAGTAGCAAACCGAACACACTCTACACGTTTATATAGTCATCAGATAACTGCGCTTAATTCCCATTCTCTCTTGCTTACACTTCCATTTGTCATTAGGTGAATCCCCAAGTACAGGGCTGGCTATTCTGCATCTGTTACTCTGTTACCAGAAATATGTTGCATACCAGATGACACAAAATGTCTGAATTTTCTACTTTACAAAATTCTGAAAACTACAGACGTTCCTGACCTGAAACACTCTAGCTTTCTCTTCTACATGTATCTCAACCACAAATAACGTTATTGCATTTAACAATGTTTAGCCCAAAAGTAAAAACTACAACATCTGCATTTAAAGATAGAATATAATAGCAGAAATAGTATCAACTGCAAAGAAGAAGCATTACAGACAGTTTAACAGCCTGTGCGTGACTGTAAACTGAACTACTGTGGTGTCAATTTATAGCTACAGGCAGAAAAAAAAAATTTAGGCCAAAACCTGATTCACGCTGTGTGCAATACTTAAGAAAAAAAATAAAAAAAAAATAAAACGGTGTCTGCTTGAGAAGCCGTACTGTCACTTGCCGCTTTGGATTCATGCACACATACGTTAAATATACCTGCAGCATGCTTTAAATAAAACATGTAGAAGAGAGATGGGCAAGACTAAAGAGTTTCTGTTGTTTAAAACTGTTCTCCACTTGGGACAGTCCAGAGGTGGGGGCTTGGGATTGAAGCACTTAATATTTGAACTTAAAAGGTATAACACTCTCATGATCATGAAAATGTTATGTTACAGAGATTAATCGGGTGCACGTGAAGAGCCGAGGCTTTCCCCATGGCACAGCACTGCAGCTGTGGAACCTCAGACTAATCTCTGGACTGAGTCCGTCACTAATGCACTCATAAAACTGCAAACGATTCTGCATTATCAAAGAGAATAAATGCTAAAAAAGAAAAGAGGCAAAGAAATAGATGTTTTAAAGTGCAGGTTGTTCCTCACCAGGCATTTCCCGTTCACACATATGGCCCCGGGATCGGTTGGGCAGGGTGTGCCATCCAGGACTCGCCCAAAATTGTAGTAGAAATTGTGTCCCAGGGCTAAACAGCTGAGCTCACAGGGGTCAGAGCCTGGGACAGGAGAACAATCCAAAGTACATTGATGAGGTCACCTTAAGTCCAGCTGGAGGGGAAAATGTACACATCACACACGTTTTCACACTTGTCTCACTGACCTCCATGAAAAGTAGTCCACTGGTAACTGCTCCCAGCAACCAGGGGCTGGTCATCAAAAGCTTTGCATTGTAGTTCTCTGAAGTCTAAAGACCCAAGAGGACACCCCTGATGGAGAAGGCCAAGAGGTGTTTAAAAGCTAGGGACACACACACACACACACACACACACACACACACACACACACACACACACACACACAGCCAGCCTGCCTGTCTATACATGCTAAGAACTAGCTAAGCCATGCTCTATCAACTGTTTCTCCATCTTTCATACTGAGTCACCATGCAGACAGACTTTTTAATGAAGGACACACAGTCTGTGATTTGTGAAAGCTCAGAGTACAACTTTAAAACTTTCTAATCTCCAAGCCTATTTCTATACACAGTTGACATTTTGCATGATCTATTCTCTACACTCCTTTTACACTCAACTCAGCGCCCCACAGCTGAGGTTTAATCTAACACTTAACTAAAGATTCTGGACACTGAATTCTTTTAGATGAATTATTTTATTCAATGACTAGAACAATCTTGCAAAGTGTGCTGCAATAGCTGTGTGTGAAATTTAGCTTAGCTGTGTTTGCTAAAAAAGCAAATTAATTCTATGGAATAAGATTACATTCTCCTGACTATAACATACTTTAAGATCTCTATTTTAAGAAATTGGACATATATTTTACTAAAACGATAAAAAATATTTCTATTCATTTCAGGATTTCTGTATAGATCACGTTAGGCTGATAAACATAAATATGAAGAGTTTTCATCTAGACCACCAGACATCTTTCTTTGTTGTTTAAGAGCTAATGCCCTACATGCTAATTCAAGAATGGGACTGCACCACGTTTTATTAGCTAAACATTTTCTGTACCTTACTGTTGCAGATCTTATACTGCCTGGGATCTCCTAAACATGGCCCTCCTACTGGGTTCCTGAACAAAAAAAACAGCATAAAACTTTTTGCTTTACACATTGCATCTATTAGACTTCTATGCTTCTTTAGATTTTTAATGAATTTAAAATACTGCTACATATCATGTATATCATGACATATCTGTGATTCTTTTATCATTTTCTTAGACAAAACCTTGCAAGACCAGAGCCGTACCTGTAGATACAGGTCCGTCTGCGGATGGACGCTCCTCCTCCACAGGAGCGAGAGCACTCAGACCATACTCCCCAAGAAGCCCATTCGTTCTTATAAAACAGCTGCCGAGGCACTCGAGATGAACGACCAACAAGTCTGCCCCAAGTCTGTCAAACAGAGACACCAGTGCTGGGTGTAAGACTTGGATGAAACAGTGTACGATAGACCAGAAACTTTTAAATACAGTGCAGTCTTTATACATATAAAATCTATAGAAAGGTCAAAACTAAACTGTAAGGATATTGCGAAACTGGCTGGGCTTTCTGTGTTGGTAGTGAGGACGTACTCACGGTCTTGCTAGTCACAGTGACTCTAGCCAATCATGGGTATCTGTGAACTCCTTTATGTGGAAGATGGCAGACTGCAGTTTCTTATGAGTGCGTTACACTGCCATGTGATGGAGCATGAGCAGCAGTTTGATGAGAAGCTCTCGGTTGGCTTCTTGCATCTCAGAGAAAGAATGCGTTAGCCTGATAGCTGATATATGATAGAAGAGAGCTGGCTGATGGCAGGGAATTGGACTGATTTAAGGAGAAAAGGTATTCCACAGTTTATGGGTAATTTTGTAATTGATCGTCAGAAATGAACAGACCCACCGCAGCTGAGCAAAGTGCTTGAGATGAACTTTATACATCGAGGAATTACTTCTTTCAAATAATATTTAGGCCATGCAAGATATTTTCCTTCTAAACCAGTTTTTATGAATGGTCTTTAAGTGTACCAAGAATTTCTGAAATGTAGGCTAATATGTGCGTCAATTTATAACAGAACATGGTACAATAGGACGCAGGATATCGAGTATCAGGCAGAAATCATTAATCATTTCCGATTCATTTGCATTGCTCGAGGATCTCTGACATCTACATATTTTCTTAGCACTAGACAAAGCAGGCCACACTGACAGCTAGCTATTGTGTCATCCTGTGTTAGTTACGTAGTACTGCTCTTGCGTCTCTCTGGAGAGGCGAATTAATCGTCCTGTTGGATAACGTTACAGTGCCGTTCTCAGATCCGTCTTTGGCTTTGATCCGAGACAAACAGGCAACGAGGGAGCGAGACGAGACAGCAGCTTTCATCAGGTCCCTGGGGCCACCCTGAATCTATCACACGTGCATATTTGTGTGTGTTAACGTGAGAAGAGTGTGGAAGTCAGGAGTGCACACCCTGCTACGTCTGTCAATTAAAACGATCTCACACACAGCAGTTGGTTTCTCACTATAAATAATACAGATAGCTTCATAAATCTAATATGAAGAATGTTGAGAACTGTGTGGAATGTAGAATAAAGAGGCAGCAATGGCGACGTATCTAAAATTTGGGCACCGTCATACGTCAGTGCAGAGATTTATGCAGATGCTCAATCACGTTATATTAACATTTCACTTATGCACACCCACAACATCGATCAATAACCCCATGACATGACTAAATAACACGCCATGGGTGGGTGGAGTCTAAAACTAAATATTTTAAAGGATTATTCTATGAACTAAACTAGATATTAATCAGTGAAGTATACTGTAATACACTGATAACGAGTGATTTAAGCACATAGCCTTCTCTGGGAAAGCAGGTAATGACATGAGACTGCATTACTATGACCAGCACTGAGATTTATAACTGCAGTCAGTGACTTCCTATTGAAGAGTGACCTGCGAATGGCCTCATTAAAGTGCCAAAGACTCAAATTAGTGTTGATAACAAACCGCCATGGGGCCAGTGGGCAAGCTGGATTAATGAAATCGACCTTTAACCTTCAGAATGGTTGCTTTCCCCCTGGGACAATGTAGCTGGAGGCATCCTGACTTTGGATCGGATCTGCTGAGAAGGAATTTGAATGTGACCAAGTTCTGGTAAGAAATTAATTTTATGGTTATTTTATGATTATTGTGTGTGATTCGTAAAAAAAAAAAGAATCATACACACATGACTTAATTTCAGGTTCTGTTTTGTTTTATATTACAGAAAATCCGTAACAAGCGGAATGTGCACATTAATTGTTTATTCAGTCAAATATGTCTGGTACTTAAAGCTTAAAAAGGCCTGAGAGGAGAAAATGTGTGTGGGGGCCAGAGGACAACAAGGGAAGGGCAATAAATTCAACCCTCAACAGGCAGACAGTCCCACACCTGCCACTTAAACCTCAAGAACAGGGAATTTAAAGAAGAGTCAATCTTTTAAACTCCTCCTGTACGTTCCTGCTGACAATCAAGCAGAATCTTTTTTTATGCAACAGATCCTGACTCTGACAGCCACAAACAGTGATGAAAGACGGCAGTGATGCCTTGATGAAGTATTACACTACTGTTCTTTGCCAGTCAGAATATACTATTACCGCACTATAGCACTACACCCGCAGTCCTGTTGGTTTAACTTTAAAACGTCATCATAAAAACTGTCCCGACTGAGGCTTTCTGAAGGAACCAGATTTTCATGCTGGACCCAATTATTGTAAATGAGACAAGATCAGGGATGAAGTGTAATTTAGAGTAATTGTGCAGTCTGGGGATAAACTGTGCTGGCATGGAATAGAGCTGTTGTTCAGTGTCATACTGCACCATGACATGACTGGCGTTCCTAACCAAGGAAGCGTACGACGGAAAAGAGGAACCGGTGTTGTCTTACTTGCTGGGATGACAGGCAATCCGGGGACGTCAACAGCATAACAAGGGTGAGTGCCTGGAACAGAGACAGTTTCCTAGAGACAGACCAAACAAACAGTGTAAGCCTTTTACATCAATTCAGGCCTTGATTATGGAGAATTAATAACCAGGCATGCTGGACTGAAACCTCTTAACACCGTAATCCAAGTAATCATAAGTGCTCATCATTACACTGCTGAGTTTTATATAGAAACCCGAATGAGCTCTCAGTGAATGAATAGACCTCCTTTAGTACATTTATTTATAAAGCTATTGGAAACTTTTTTCCATTTATCAGCTATATATATACATGCTTTATACTTTATTAGGCTTTGAGCTTTTATAAACCAAAGCAGATTGTGTCATTTAAAGCAATATTTTGGTGTAAAATGTCTCGTACATATTTCATGAGATATAAAACACACCTCATTTTAGTAGGAGTATAAACCTCAGGCTTCAATGGCACACAATATGATTTCGGTACATTCAATATTTATTAATACAACTAAATGTGCAACAATACGATATGATTTTTTAGCCTTTATATAACACCCTAAAACTTTTTTTTCCCAATAAAATTTTTTTTAAACAAGACTGTTTTTTTATTTTTTTTACTTTTATAATAACTGCATAATAAATTTATAATTGTTGATATATGATTAATGCAAAATCAAAGCAATAATCTAAATTTGTACATCTCTAACAATTAGGCCCATTGATGCACATAATTTCATGTCACCCAACAATGTGGTTAATGTACAAATTGTACCAAACATGTTCCTTTACTAATCACAGCATTGCATGAAAAAATGAAGCACATCTAGTGAAAATATGGTTAGTGGAGATTTTATTACTGCTGCAAGTCAATGCTTCCTGCTTAATTATTAAACAGATAAAAGTGATTGTCGATGGCACATTTTTGTGTTGTCTCGTATTGGACGTTGCAACTGCTAGGAGACAAAAACAATTCAAAATAGATGAGAATCTTTAAGCGTCACTAACAATAACCTTTTGACCCTGGGTCACAGAGACACCATTAATAACAGCAAATGATTCTGTCTGACCTGCCATGACAATGATGTCCTGTGAGTAAAGGATCCAAGGTCAGGAATTCCTGCTTATACCCTATAAGAATGCTCATTATCTTCTGCATTCACAGAGAAGACTGATTCTCAGAGCATCTGCACACTTTCCTGTCACTATACATTACACACAGCCTATAAATCCAACCGGTGTGGTTTTAACTTGAATTGTGAATATATATATAAAAGAGTCTATCAAGCTCTTCCTAAGCATGAATCCTTCTGAAACCATATCCAGATTCAGTGTGATGTTGTAATTCCTAAGCCTGACTCACTGAATTAAGATCTTCACATGAACGCCTTACCGTGTGGGGATACTTCTGTCCTTCTTCCTGGCAATGTTGTGCTCTTACTAAAGAAATAGTTGATTTTAAGTCTCAGGAGACTGATCTCAGCTTATTCTCTGTGGAAGAGTCTTTATGCTCACATCTTGTGCTTATCGTTTTTTATCATTTCAAACAGTCTGTACCGGTTCATTTTGGCTGTGTACCAGAACGGGAGCCACCCACGATCCATATCTCCCTCACACACTCTAGTGATCAGACGCTAATCTGAGTAGTCGCTGTTTATCCACACTTTCAGTGTGTTTGGGGGATACATGATTTTTCAAATCATTTTTTCAAACTCTACGGTTCTTGACACGGGGCCTGGGGAGGTCCAGGGGTCTGTGAAACATAGCCAAGGAGCCTGTTTCTTTTTTTGTTAAAGAGTACTGGAAATTACAAGCCAACATATTCAGTTATTATATTTATTACTTATAGTTATTGAAAGGACACTTTAAATGAATGGGCTTGATCCATACCTCAATGATTTAAATCTAATATCTAAAGATAATTTTATTGGATTGTGTTCTGTGGAACATTTAGTAGCATACAGTTATATTATTACGTTTAAATAATAAGCCTATTATTTACATTTTGGGATAATGTTCATAGCAATAAATCTGTACTGCAAGATTTCCATTGATTCCTTTCCACAACAGTTAATTGGTGGAAGTGCACCAGGCACCCAAAGAAGGTCACAGCATGCTCTGTTCAAGACGAAAGGCAGCACATAGCAGCACGCAGAGAAACATCCTGCATATTTGAACTGGATCGAGGTCAAAGGCTTCCTGGGGTCAAGAGGCCCGACGCTAAATGGCTATGACTAGGTTTAGGTCATAAACCACGGAGGTTAACATAGAATGCATTGTTCAAACATGCTGAGAGCAGGTGAATACGTGACCTCTGCACTCGCTCAAACCTGTAGACCGCTATAGTGAAATCTCTGATCAGTCTAATACCGTATGCATTGTCTGTTAATATTGCCATTTCATAAATGTTCCTTTGGTTTAAATACATTGCACAACTGGGAGAAGTAACTTGTTCCAGCTTTCTGGGAAAAAACATCAGCATCCTTCAAATGATCAAGCCTTTTTACAACAGACAATCAACTGTGTGATGCATCTGGAAATGAGGTCCGGGGACCACCAGGAGGCTGAAAAGTACTGTATAGAGATATTTGTGCTTTTTAAACATTTTGTTATAGTAGTTGAAATCAATAACCCAGTGTTATTAAAGTTATTATACTTATTTCTGAGTTCTTACAGTTATTAGCTGTTTTGACTGGAGACTTGAAAGGAACGCATTTAATATAATCCTCAGAAACTCAATCACGATTACACAATGTCAAGTTGGACCTAATGTGTGCTGTTAAAGGAAACTTCAGGAATTACAAGTTGCCTGGTTTCTTTAAAGTAGCTTGAATATCTACTCTATTTACATAAGCTACTTCAGGGAGTTTTGATCTTTTCCAAAAAAGAAAAATTCTTAAAGTTTGAAAAACAGTCTGTCCAATTCGAGAACACACTACTATTGAGGCGAGGACGGAAAATATAGACGTGGAACAACAACAAAAAAATCCATTTACACTTTCTGTGACCTTAACTGGAGGAATAAATTCAATTCATAAAATGTACGTACAACAGAAGGCACATGTGCTGGCCTGACAAAGATTATCTTGACACCTGGATTGATGCTCGGTGCTCCACCTCTATTCACTTATGCACTCAAAGCCATTTAATTAAAGTACAATCAAATCCCAAGCGCTTTTTAATACTGTACACTTACCTGCAGTGCTGCTTTGGCATCCTAGCTCCTCGTCAGGTTAATCACAAAGTCACTAAACGTCCACACATCTGAATTAGGAATCCCTCAGTGGTGTTTATTCTCAAGCACAAAGTGTTCTTCATTACATCCATAACAGACCCATTAGAGGTGAAATAATTTTATTTCTGCATGGTTGTGATCTAGACCCAAAGTCCAACATCTTCGCACATCTGGGGTGCACAGAAATGTGTAAAATCCAGTACAAGGGTCTATGCTGAAAGTGTTTAGAAGAAAAGCATCCTTGTGGGTTTTTTTCTTTGGTTGGGGTTCCAGATGCTCTTTATCCAGGCAGAACAACTCTAAATTCCACCTTCAACTGACAACAAGCAGGTGATTTATGGAAATCCGATGGCACGTTGACTTTAAATGGAGCACGACCAGATCTCTTTCCATCATCACCAGTGGATCTCCTGGTGATCACCACATGGATCTGGTGGTGCTTTGAAGAAGCTGATTCTCTTTATAATGCTCATTGGGACTGGCTTATGGATATCACTTGGGGAAATGAGACGTTAACAACAACAACAACAACAATAATACAATTAAAAATACAGCAATACATTTATTTAGACATAGAAATATTAGAGATATTTTAGAGATATATGGAATTAATGATGAACTGAAAGGAACTCCGTATAAAATCATTAACAAAAACGCTTTAAAAGAGTTAAACGGGAGTTAGTAGTAGAAATAAAGCAATGAAAGTTCTGACAAAGTCATTGGTAAACGCTTAATCTGTACAAGTTTACCTGCAGCTTGTGACACGCGGTTTGCTGCGCCGCTGCTCCTCACCTGAGACTCCGCTCACTTCCACTCAGCTCGACTCAGGGTTGCCAGATATCAAAAATATCACCTTCCGAGAGACACAAACAGTGCAAACCACAGATTAGGTCATTAGTCAGGATAGTTTTTGGGTAAAATTAGAAGAGAAGTAAAACACAGAAACAAAACGGCGAGCTTGGGGGAAGGAATGACATTTTATTCATCAATTTATGTCTATATTTATGAATCTGATGTTTTGTGTGTAGGATTTCCATGTGTTTGTATACATTGCCTCCAGGTTTCTCTTATCTCCCAGTGTTGTCATGATAGACAGGATAAATGAATGAATGAATGAATGAATGAATGAATGAATATGTACCAGTCAGAGATGAGTCTTTTCCATTCATCCATCCATTTAAACAGGCTGAACCGTGTGTGTGCACGCGCACACACACACACTACACATCACACACACACACACACACACACACACACACACACACACAGAAAGAGAGAGAGAGAGACATACAGACAGACTACCAGTCAGACATGAGTCTTTTCCATTCATCCATCCATTTAAACAGGGTGAACACACACACACACACACACACACACACACACACACACACACACACCATTTAAACAGTGTGAACAGCGCGCGCGCGCGCACACACAGAGAGAGAGAGAGAGAGAGAGAGAGAGAGAGAGAGAGAGAGAGAGAGACTACCATTCAGATATGAGTCAATTTTTTAATTTATCCATCCATTTAGACAGGGTGAACAGAGTGCACGTACACACAGAGAGAGAGAGAGAGAGAGAGAGAGAGAGAGAGAGAGAGAGACTGCAGACTATTTGGAGATGCCAATGAGCCCACAGCGCATGTCCAGCAGAGACTAACGGAGGAAACTGGAGTACCTGGATAACACCTCTGAAGTACGGACAGGACAGACAAGTTTCCAGTCTTTTTCAGCACGTGGTTAAACATATTACAAATAAGGAGTAAACATATCAATCTGGCAACCTCAGCGATACTAAGCACGCCCCGTTTAAACGGTATTGTTTAACGAGAGAAACGAGGTGTGTTGTGTTTGTCCACACTACTTATATGTTTTTATGTTTTCATGGAATTTTGGGTCGTACAAGAGTCAGGACCAAAGTAAAACCTCAGTATTACTGAAAATGATGAACATAGTGGACTTTTAAAAACGTGATGAGAAGCCACTAATTATTTTATTTATTTACAGTTTATTGTTCAGGTTATTATTTGTCTCATGCTGAACACTGTGTTAATTCAGCACTGTTTTTTGTTTTGTTTGTTTTTTGCTGCATCTGAACTAAAGAGTGAATCTGACACACAAGATAACATTCTTTACTTCCCAGAAAGGTTAATCTGGCAAAGGACAAAGGAGAGGCACTATTATGAATCAGTTTTTCTAGATAGTCAGTAGCTATTAGTAGAAATCAGTGACATGCCTGGCTGATATATTTCACTTCTGACTGTAAACACCACAACAATGGCTCGGCCAGTGGGCAGTGTTTGGCAGCTGTTCCAGCAAATCCTCAGACATGCCTGATCTCCAGCCATGGAAACCATTCCTAAAATAGACCATATCAGCCTTAATTCACCATCAACTGCACACTGAGCATTGTCACGTCAATCCTCAGAAGGCCCTTTTTTTCCGAAAACAAGGTTAAGTGCTTGAAGCATTTCACTAGAGAGTGATTGCTGAGACACCCGGGCCTCCTCTGGCCTGTTCAAGCTTGCACAGACGTTTTCTGTAGCAAGTGTATAACATCTTTAGGCTCCTCAACAAGCACGCTTCAGACTAATATGATTCTTATCAACAGAATTCACAGAAATGACTGTGCAGCTGCATATTATCAGGATGAGTAAGAGTATAACAGCTTACGGATTCTATTTGGTATAAAATTCAGTAACAGCTGAATATCGACACCAATATCTGAACAGATGAATATTTTCTGATGCACTGTTACGCTGGAGATAAACACGGATCATGTCTCAGGTGACAGAAATATAGCCACGATTAGCCGTGAGCTTTGGAATAAAAGCAGGGCCCTACTTTATCACTGCAAGGTGATGAGGAATTAAGGAATGGGAAAAGGTTGAGACACGACACAGTCTTTAATTGCAAATATGTTGGACAAACACCAGTCAGGGCACAAAGACAAGAAGATGGTTTTATACGTCAGTGTTTTTGATACGGACTTAAGAATTAGATTTGTGTGTGTTAAATTTGGAATAATAGTAAAAGAAGGTAACAGAATACAACACCAGCATTTTAGAACCTAATCATGGATTGCACATGTTATTAACACATAAAACTGTGGTATAACTCTAAGGATGGCTACTGAATTACATCAATAAAGCTGATGCTTTTATGATCTCATCTGTATATGATATTAACGCTATTTGTGTAATGGCAAAATTGGGCTTTTAAAATATGGGAATATGTGTTCCGAGGGAAAAGTTACAGTAATACAGTAATCATCAGACATTTACCTGAAGATGGTTTTCACATTTTCGTTTTTGTTTCTCAGACTCTGGACGGTATGAGCCAAGATTTTGGTTCATTTTCTGAAGTGTGAATTCTGTTTTTGAGCCCAGGAGGTCACTGGAACAAACCAAACCCTGGTGTGGTCCAAATCAGGTGTGAAAGTTATCCATGCTCAGCACCACATGAATATTGTAATGTTATTGACACGTTACTTCCTGTTACCTGTTACATGCGTGAGTTATGATGTTGATGTTGATATAAAAATACTGTATGACTGCGGCCAGAATCAGTTCTGAGCGTTGACTCAGGTATTCAGACTTAATGTGAAAATAGCCGTAGTGTGTGTATGAGAGAGATATTTTAAACTGCCCTTGGAGAAAAGTTGAAGTATCCCTCCTTTAAGTGTACACTGGCAGTAAAATAAAATGCTTTATACGTTCACGGTTTCTCTCATAACTCTTTGTGACACAGAACTACGCTGAGCTTCTGAAGATCCAGAATCCGAGCTGTTCTACAACGGTCTGTTAGTCATTCTCAGATGTACAGAGAACCTGCTCGGCTGCAGTACTAATCCTCCAGACTCTGACATTGACAGATGTCCTCACTTTGTGAGTCCACATCCAGAATCCTTTCAGTAACGTGCCAACATCTCTCACCATCTCTCACCATGCTTCCCGCACAAGCTGACTGTTTCAACATGAGCATGGAGCCCACGTTTCAGCTCGTAATCCTGACACATTTTCAGATAAACATTCATGTCATAGCTGGTCTGTGTGTGATATCTGGAGATGCTACTGCCAAGGCTGCAGTTATACTATATTATATATTATATTTGAGTCTGTCTCAGGAGACTAATAGAAAGAGCTGAGAATCGGTAACTGAGAAAAGAAAGCAAAACGTTTAAAATATTTATATCAACAAGACATTTTGTGTATTTCATGATCACAAGTAACAAAAGCGATTAAATAAGGTAACACCTGGGATTTGAACCAACAACCTTCCAACACCTTATCCACTAAGCTACCACAAACCCCCTGTAATAACAGTTATAACTGTTCCAAAAAAATATCTATTTTATTTTGTTCAATTTTAGAGTAGTATTAGTATTACTTTTAAGATAAACTGCAAAATATCTGACTAACTGTCTTCACTGAATGTGCTTTTTATGGTCTTTCATTACAGCATTGTTTACCGTTTATAGTTACAGGATATCAGTGGAAGGAAAAAGAGAATCAGGACACACATTCCATCTCTCTCTGGTTTTACCATAGGCATACTGCAGGCAGAGAGGACGTGGATAAGAGACTTGACACCATATCAGCAAGTTCACTCTGATATGCTTTTTAAAATACATTATCTATCAGCAGGAAGAGCAGAAAACACATGTCACATAACTCCCACGCATCCTGCCATTCAATAACTGTGGAAAATAAACTGTTGGAATATGATAAATGCCTAGTTTGATTTAGTGAACTACAGTGATGAAAAAGTCTCATTTATATACATAAACAGGCATGAATCACCTCAACAAGCAGTCGCACTTACCGATCACACACATCCGCAGGTTTATAAACTGTGCATGTTAACTGTAAGGGTTTATAAACCAATGCTCTTTTAAACTGAGGCAACTTGGTACTTACTGTCACGAACATTCCTCGGTGCCTGACTTCATGCTGGTTAACATCAGCTGTTTAGTTTTGCAGACAAACATCCAGGCTAATATAAAGTACATACATGATTAATCAATGACTCTAGCAGCTCTAAGTACACATATCCTCCTACATGAGTGAGAGAACTCCGCATTCATAAGAAAAAACTATTGAATTCTACTTATATTGAAGACGTGTTACCAATTTGTGACCCAAATACCCTTATCGATCAAGTCATCAATTTAAGCAACATTAAATCGGCTTTTTTGTTATGAATGCTGAAGTCAGTCACTGACAGGTTACGTGAACAACATTGATTCTCATCACAATGGCACAGTGTGATGCTCTCTTTTTTTTTAAAATCTTTTTCCAGTCTTCAACTGTCCAGTTTTAGAGTCTTAAATTACAGTTTATGGCTGGAAAGCAAGATGAGATGCTTTTCTGCTCACTACAGTAACAAGAAGGATGATTTTTGATGTTCACACCATTCTAGGTAATGTGTTAAAATTCCAGATCAGCAATTTCTGAAATAGTCAAACCTCAGACACGACCATGCCATGGTCAAAGCCGTCTGTGAACACGAACAAAGCTTTTAACTCGTATCTGCGTGATTTTATGC
The DNA here is from genome assembly GCF_022655615.1 of Tachysurus fulvidraco. Lineage (NCBI taxonomy): Eukaryota > Metazoa > Chordata > Actinopteri > Siluriformes > Bagridae > Tachysurus > Tachysurus fulvidraco. Next base: position 9,793,112 of record NC_062518.1, read on the forward strand.
ACTGCGTGATTAGCTGACTAGATAATTAAGTGCAGTTTTTCGTTAACCCTTCCGGTTAGATCTTACAAATCTGGTCTCATTTTGTCTTCTTTTGTTTGTTTATCTGTCCAGTCAGTTCTTTCTGTATATTTAAAGTACATTTAAATACTACTGTACAGCATTGAGTTCTTGTTTCTGATTGGTCAGAAGGTGTTGATTCACGTTCTGGACCAAAGAGGGATTTATATGCAGACTAATAATAAATGGATTTAAAAAGGAAGTTATTTAACAAATGAAAACATATTGTATTAACATCTTTATCATAAAGCATTCGTTAAAAGTTTATTTAATATGTATGATGTTGTCCCTTTAAGTGCTCAACCACACGAGCGTCATCCGGACAGTGAAGACTTTTTGCTTTCAGGTTTCATGATAAAAATGACACACTGGGTTTTCTCTGCTGATGGACTGTGTTGTCCCTCTCTACATAGTATCCATGTGTATCAGGAGCCAGATGTGGTCTTTTTCCAAAAATAACAGCTGATACATATGTATCTGTACAGATGTCAATAGTATATAGCTAAGTTTAAAATCTCATTTTAATAAAAATGTTGTAATAAATGAGAATTACCTTAGTATTACAGACAGTAATAGTATATTATAATTATAATAGTAATTATAGTCAGTAAACTCTGCGTGAATGGGAATTCATCTCTAGGCATCATGAGCTAAAAGTCTAGCTAAACTACAGAACAGCTGAATGGTAGCTGAAAAAACTGACAGTGTGAAATCCTACTAGGGAACAGATGTTTTCCCTCTGCCTTTGTGTCAAAATATGCACAAACATCAGGGCAGAACAGACTGTAAATGTGTCGTAAGGGTGCAAAACATTTCATGTTCTGACAAACATTAAGAATATGTGCATCTTAATGCCATTTAGCCCACATATGGCATTTAAAATGCTCTTTAAATCCTGTGAAAACAAAAAGTTTCCTTTGCAAGCTGGTGTGCAAATGTTGCCTAGCCTTGCTCTGAGAAGATAGAGCAAGGTTAAGTTGAACAATAATTCAACTTAACCTTGTTTCCTTTGTAGATGTCAAATAAACACCACCGAACCGGATTCAGATGAGGGTTAGTGGTACCAAAATAAACCAGTGGGTATCTTGGGGTGTAGAGTGCACAGGGTCTATCTGAGAGTTGTGTACTCGTGTGGAATAAAGTTAATCATACCAGGCAAATAAGAGATCGCTTAAATAAATAAAAAAATAAAAAAACAAAGCCCAGAAGCACAGCATCACTGCTCTATTTACTCAACGAGTGTCTACTGCAGTGGTTTCCAATCTTATCCGGAAAGGGCCGGTATGGTGCAGATTTTCATTCCAACCAAGTAGAAGCCACACCAGAGTCTACTAAATGCCAAGAACAACTGATTAAACAGGTGGAATCTGGTGTGGCTTCTGCTTGGTTGGTACAAAAACCTGCACCCACACTGGCCCTTTGGGGATAAGATTGGACACTGTTGGTCTACTGTGTATGTACAGTGTAACTCAATAACCCTGTTAGTCAATGAGGTCATGAGGCGACAAACAGCAGAACATGTTTATCGTAATGAGATAAAGCTGAAGGATTTTAACTCAATTTAGGATAAGTGCTGGAAAACAAGTCCAGGAAAACACACAGGAATGTTGCTCCTCACAGAGTTCTGAGGTCATCAAAGGTGGCAGAGGAACATAAAACATTTCTGGGTAACTTTAGAAGCGAGTAAACAGACTTTCCACAAGACACATTGTGAAATGCGCATAATTTACCACAAACCACTAACAGAAGTAAATCTCAAGTGGAAGATGATGCTTCATTGTAACTGTCTGTTTCAGCTTGGCACAGCTTCCAGAGCTTCCAGAGCAGACGTCTGTGTGAATATTAGAATATTAGACAATGCATTTAAGTGACGATGAATAGGGCTTTTCACACCGTGCTCAACCCCGTGCTATCATTCTAATCCCTGCTTTCAACCCCAGGTAGTGGAATGTTTCACACACAGAATTTAGAAGCTGCAGGTTAGCACTACTTTTTGACCTGGGGTTATGAAACTCTGCTCCAATTGTACATTGCGGTGCCAAATGTGTACAGCGTGTAATGATGTGGTGTTAGAATGTTATGTACAGTATAGCTGCTTAACAACAGACATCCGATCAGAAACTAAACACAGCATACATCATATTATGTGAAAAACAGGAACAAAACGGCGAATAAAAACGGCTCGTTAGCGTCAGGAAGCAAAACACTGAACATCATGGAAGTGTATGCCCTCGACATAAATAATCATTTTAACCAATTTAAATTCTACAAACATTCATCCGCTCATTCCTGAGATATCACACAAGGTTTTGTGTGACTTTTGGTGTGTCAGTAATTCTTTATGAAGTTACATTGAGTTGATGGTTAAGCAAAAGTTTTTAATCAGGAGCATGGTATGCAAATTCTTTGTTAGAATTTCCATCTCGGTGTATCAACATGTACATGTGTGTGTGTCCTACCTCAACAGCAGGCAGGTATTAATAATAATTAATCTCTAACATATGCCCATATGATGCATTGGTGATTCTATAATATCTCATCTGTGTGATGCATAACGTACACTCAAAACCGATATCACCACATATGGGGAAAAAATAAATCACCATCAGATTAAGAAAAGCCTGAAAAATAATGAACAAATTTTTTTAAAATCTCGAAGTTAAAAACAAACTAAAAAATACTTAGTAATTCTAGCACCATGTAAAGCTCTGGAAGTAAATTTTGGAATTCAGCTCTATGTAGAATGACAAGTTTTCATGTTTGAGATACAGTCAAATAAAACGGACCTCTTCGACCTAAACGAAGCATCCTATTAAGATTTTGTCACCACAAGCCATGAGCTTCACTACACCGTGACATCAATTCATTGAATCATAATGATTGAAGTGGAGGGCATCGTCTAACACGACACCAGAATCTCCCAAAACACTTAACTGTGTTGAGAACGTGATCATATTCACGCTCGTGTCCTGGAGACAGGGGCAGGATCAGCCTGGATGAGATCACACCCATCAGGAGAGGAATGATTCATCATCTCATAAAGGTGATCATTCAGAAGAAGTTTGCAGTGAGGCTTCACTCTAAAGGTACAAGACGAGACTAATATCAATTACTGACTATAACAGCAACTGGGTTCTCCTTTGAAAAGCTTTCTGAACTCTCAGTGTAATCCTTTCTTTTTCCCCCCAAGGAAGCCTGTACTCATTTCACTCAAGTAGCAGAAGACATCCACTTTATTTATTTGAAGGAAGTCAAAGCCTGATTCAAGCTATTAAACATTATGAATGTTTATTAGTTTTATGATGAAAATCCCAATATTCTTCTATAATTACAGCACAGAGAGCAGATGTTGAAGTATCAGAACAGACATCTTTAAAGAAGCAGTTCTGATCCATCTACAGTACTAACCATCTGAACTCTGAAAACAAAAAAATAATGTGTAAACATACACGCAAACTCAGTGGGTCCCTCTCGCTCTGGTGTTTATACGACTGGACGACTTACGATTAACAAAATCTGCAGCACATCGGGACACTGGATGTAAATCAGGAACAGTTTACTTCACGCTCAGACTTCTGAAGAAGGAAATGCCGTTCATCAGAAGAGAGCTCAGATTGCAGTGACCCTGAAAATCAGGCGTGATGCCTGGAGCATCTGGAGCACTGAAGTGAGCGAGAAGTTGTGGATTCAAAGTCACAAGAAACGGACAATCTGCTGCTCTGGATACTGAGCACAGAGAACTTCACGATACAAAGAAGGGGGACAAATCATAAATCCATTAGCTCACTCACCAAGCACGTGAAAGCTGCTCGGACCCACAAGCTTATTTCCCAGAATCCCACTTGACTAGATCATCTGATCTGATGTAGAATGAATTAAATATACCAAATAAAATCTGTAGATTGCCTGTAGATAGGAATAAGTTTAGAAGAAAGCTGGGGACTGCAAGTCTATCGAGCTTACATGTAGCCAGGCAGCTAAAAATATGTATGATCTTTTTGTCCTGGATACATTTATCCATATTTCACAATGTGCTTCATTGTCTTGTCTACTTATTCGTGGAATCCCACGTCCAGATGTCTCAGTGTCTTCATTCCTTCTGTAAAACATTGCAGATCTACCTTATGACACAATATCTAGGATCTTTGTATTTCTCTACACTGAATTCTGCTTGTTTAGGCACACAGACTTCACTGCTCTACATTAGGGCTAAAGTTCTTTTGTCAAGTATTTTATAACATTGTTCCTTCAGTAGATGGAAGCGAATGCAATTTAAATCCTGAAAATAAGCAGTGCTAGACACAGGCAGTAAAGTTTCCCCATAAAGATACAGTAGGATATATTCCAGGGGTTAGAAAAGAGTGGAAAAAGTACAGGAAGTGGAATGTGTGTGATTGGAAATGTAAAGTGTGTGTGAGAAAGTTTAGAGGACAAAGGATGTGCTTAAGAAAATGTTAGAAATCCAAACCTAAAGGTAGCGCTGGTGATGATGGTTAGGAATGAGATTTGAAAGGACATTGAAGTGAAAAGAAGAGGTCTGGGATCGATGCTGTAATGTAGCACAAGGTTAATAGGGCATGAGAAGTCCATGAGAAACACTAATTAGAGTCTAAAGTCATCAGGTCAGTGCTAAACCCCTGCAGCGAACAAGCCAAAGGTCTTAACGAGTAGATTTACAAAGTGAAGAAGAAATACACAGCTTTCCTACACTTTACTGATGTATTTAAAACCCACACAATTCTTCATCAAGGAACGATTCACTTATTGTCATCCACTGAAACCTTTTGTTTCAAAGGGCTTAAAACGTGCTGATGAATTGCTTAATTTAAAGACACAACAGAACTCAGACAGAACGTCTAATGACGACAAACAGCAATTACACAATTACTAAATCTCAAGACTCCTGAAGGCCTGAACTGCACTAAAGAGTAATAAAGCATCACTCCTCCTGTACAGTAAGGAAACTATGTCATATGATAACGCACACCGTTCAAGGTTTACTTGCCTCAGTTTAAAAAAAGAAAAGAAAAAAAAGCCTATTGTGGTAATTACCAAAAAAAAATTGTACTGTTTACTAAAAACCAGAGGATTACTGTAAGTCTGGAGATTTACAATCCTGAGCCTGACTCAAGGTCTGAGCTGTCAAACAGCTTTCTTCCTCTAGTTTTAACGGCTCTCACTAAGCCTCCCATAGCCAAAGAAGGACTTGCTTGATAAAACGCACCTCTCCAAGTTCCCAGGAGAGTTCAAGGGGAGGGTTACTTTCATCAGTGGAGAGATGTGAAGTGAAACAAATCCTCCAACAAATTCCCTCGAAGGCTCACAATAGAAGATAATGTCAGTCATCTAAAACACACCGGAGTCACAGACAAAAAAAAAAAAAAAATGGACAAAAACAGTTTGGTGCCAGAATAGTTGTAACAACATTACAACCATTTCAAAGATTAAACATAGCCATCGGCTTGTTTTTAATAAATGTACACACAGTAGGGTGCAATAAAGTTCAAAGCATTTAAGTGAAACTGGAGATTATATCCTACCAAAGGAGAAAACAAGGTTAGCCGTGTGCTCAGCCTCCTGAGCTGTGCGAGTGTAAATAGCAGACTCTTATCATCTCATCATGCCCATCCTCTGACTGCGTACCATGTTATTACAGTGTATTTGAATCCATTATCAGAGGAGACTGTATCACACGAGTAATAACAGACCTGCTCAGGCATTTCTCCACATTCAGACGACTGGCACGCTACTCTGTCAAGCTGACATACAGTACAGTATTTTTCAATCCGGAAGAAAAAAAAAAAAAGATGAGACAGAAACTCTGTACACTGGCTTTATAAATGAAGTGAATTTCCACAGCTCGGATGTAGACAAGCCGACGACAGCTGGAACTTCAAAGGAGAGGACGGAAAGGATTTAAACCATCGTTTTCAACCATAAAAGAATTTCCTCCTCGCTTTCCTCCTGCTTTAATTATTATGCATATTTCACATCATAAACAACGTAATAAAAGCAGCATGTATTGGGCCAGCAAGAGAGGAGAAATAACTGTATTATTGAAAGCAAGGAATTTCTCACTCACTAATAATGCAGGCAGAAAAACAAAAAAGCCTGAAAGACATTACATTATTGTGATTTTCCATACGTTCATCTCTGTCCAATCTATTAAAAGCATGACGTGAGAAGTTGTACATCATAAAATAAGGATAGACAGGTTTTCCCCCTCACCAGAGTATTCCACAGTGAATCCTGCGTTCTCTTTTTCCTGAGGCTGACTTAACAGCGAAGTACATCTCGCTGCCTCCATCTACTGGCAAAAAGAAAGACAAAGGAGGGGGAAAAAAAAAAAAAAAGACAAAGATTCCTTCATAAAATGAAGTTCATTTCAATTCAGCATCAGGAGCTGAAGATACGGAGAAGGGAGCGTTTGACAATTTATAAAGAGAGACAAAGAGTTTTATTGTTTATATTAAATCAAATGTTAAGCACTATAGGTCACAAACCAAAAGCATTATGGTGTAGTAATATTTTAATATCTGAAAAAAAAATTATAATAAATGTTTAAAAATGGCATATTACAAAAAAAAAATTATAATAATAAAAAAAATAAACAACCAAAACATAGTAACACTAGTGAATAAGAAATATTTTTAAATAACAGAACTGTACATTTCAAAAAAAGTCGAATAACAAAAAAAAAGAAGAAAAAAAAAACAAAACAGTAAAACACCCCCAAAAATCATACAAATAGAAAAAAATGCTGCTCTACAAACAAAAAATATCTACTAATATTAATTGTAGTACAGACCAGTATAACAAAAGTGTGTATATATATATATATATATATATATATATATATATATATATATATATATATATATATATATATATATATATATATATATATATATATATATATAATGTTGTTTTTTTTTTAAAAAGAAAACATTTTTAGCACAGGGCTTGGAATAGGGGTGAAACATCACAGTACAATCAGAGGGACGGTCACGAGGTCAGAGCCCAGCAACAATAAGGCAGAAGAAGACGAGACGTCCTCTAGAAAGCAGAAGGAGCAGGCTGCGAGTGCCGTCTGTGAAAAAAGACTCTTCTATAGCTGGAGCTCGAATCCAAACTTTTGAACTGTGCAGAAGCGTCAACATTAAAGTCTGCATACAAACTGTTTCAAACGCAAAGCTGACACAGATAGACAGACATAGAAGAAGAGTTATTAGCTAGACAAAGAAAAGAAAAGGATGCTATGCAAAGCAAGATGCAGCAGAAATCCTGACCTCTGATCTGCACCATGCTATGAAAGAAGAAAAATGATAACTCCACATCTTCAACTGCAGATAGTCGGTAGATTCATTTTTTTTTTTGCTTGGTTTTGTACATACAAAATCTCCCCAGATCCCTTCAAGTGCACAGACCACAGAGCACTGATAAAATCAAAGTGGACATGGTACACACGTAGTATTGCTATTGCCTCAGAAAACAATCTTACAAAAGAATCTTGTAAATAATGTTCGTTTTAATCCCCGTTCGAAGAAAAAGCTTCTTATAGAACAAAGCTTTCCCAACCTGTTGATACGTGATATGATTTAGTGAGCGTAACAAAAACATGCGTATTCCTGAGCAACGTTACTGCGCAGCGACAATTCCTTTTAAAAATTTGTTGGTCATCTTAGTGTGGCAAAGTAAAAAAAAATTAAAAAAAATTAGTGCATACATTCAAAAGGCTTTTTTTTTTTTTGCATACATCATGTGCAAAATCACAGCGACATCCATAGCTAAAAAGCAATTTAGTTCCTTCTGATGATCAGTGCAAAATGTTCAAAGGCGGCAATAAACGCAAAGCTTAATGTGTACCATGTCCACTAATAAACATTCTGACCACAGAGGGAATGCAGGCCAAGCGTTCATAAAAACACCACAATTCGTTCACAAAAAAAAAACCAACATTAAATTCAGAGCTTGACAGATCGACAAATGAAAATAAAAGTCAGTATAAAATGTATAAAGTGAATATATAGAACTTGTATATAGTATTAAATATACAGGTAAAATAGTTCCTTTCTCAAGACCTGGGACTTTTCCCAGCCTTGAGTTTACATTGATATTAAATTCTGCATAGCCAAAAGCATGAAGAGGGCTTCTATTCACAGACCGGACCAGAAAAGATAGAAATATACTCTACCAGAAAGATACCAAAATCATAAAAACTTTAAACTTCTACTTCTAAGCTTTAGGTCTTAAACTTTTTTGTAAACAGTTTTCCCTTTTTGAAATTATGAGGCATATGTATTTTTGATTAACATTGAACTTTTTCCAATACAAAAAAACCTTAGAAGCGAAAAAATAAACATCATAATGCTCTGTACAGAAAAGCCTGATTCCCTCATCTCTTTACTCTTCAAATATATCTATGAGGGCCAGAATTCACTGCTCATGCTAGGCAGTCTGGAGGGGAGGGAAATAACTCGACCCGTCCTGCTGGTGCACAGACACGGTGCATGTGGTGCATCAATATGAGCTGCGATCAGGCAGATTGCTGTCTCCTTCTGTTCCACAATGCACCATGCTGTTGTGTATTTTCTCTCTCTTTCTCTCTCTCTCTATACAACCACACAATGCAGACAGGACAGTGCTGGACAGTCCCCACGGTTGGCTGCTATTTGGCATACAATCTGAAACCGTTTCTGATTTCTAACAATCGTGCCTGAAAGCAAACGTGGCTTTCTGGATGTAAAAATAGCGCATTCATTTGGTTATAGCCATTAGAGACCTGCAATGCGGTGGAGCAGGTCAGACAAGTCTCGTGTCGTAAAGCTGCCTCCATTTAACAGTGCTGATTGTCAGGCTGAATACGAGACCTTGATTTTAGACAGGATCTCTGTAATAAGCAGCAGTCAGAAACAATTAAACGAGCAAAATTACAACAACCACAGTGCTGCTGGTGTCACTCCTGCAAGGTGATTACGCTACCAAACAAAAAAAGAAAAAAAAAAGACTACACCCTCACGGATGTAATGCAAATTTATACACATGTTCTCCGTTCGTAAAAATGCAGAATGCTGGAGGACTCCATCAATTCCCAGCTGGAGATTTAACAGATGTTGGGACTGGCCACAGATTAAAAGATTAAAAATCTTTTTCAGTCCTGGATCAGGCTTCCTGTGTGTGTGTGTGTGTGTGTGTGTGTGTGTGTGTGTGGGTATATGAAGCAATCAGACTGAATTCACTTGGTGTTCTCACTGTGAATATTACAGTCATCACTGTCTCAAGTGGCAGATGGAGAACACAGAGTGAGAATGGCCCCTGAGAGACGATGCTCCTGTGAGTCACAGAAACGTGTGAATATCTCACTAGTAATCGTACATGAAGCTGTAGTGTATGCGTGTGAGGGAAAAAGGGCCATATGTTTTTGCTTTGTGTGTGTAAAGCAGGAGTGGGTTCTGCTGGTGCAGTTTTACACAGCATTGGACAAAGGGTCTTGAGAAAGTTTGTGTGTTAGACAGAGAGAGAGAAAAAAAAAGAGAAAGAGAGAAAGACTATGCATGCACACATGCAGCTCCTCAGAGTCTGTCACTGCGGAAGCTGTCCTCCACCGAGGGGTCTGGCAGAACCATGTTGGGGTCACTGAGCATGCTCAGTCCATCCAGGCTGAGAGGTTCAATGCGGAGCTCGTCTTCCAGGGGGAAGACCCCCTCTGAATCGAAGCACTCAGGCACAGCTGACAACACGTTGCTGATATCCTTCGACAGGCTATGACTTGACTCATCTGTAAGCGGAAGTCCAGTGATGAGATCATTTAATACGTTTTAGACACAGGCTCGGACACGGTGTTTGAAGGACGTCTTTTCCCTTTGTTGTGTTCTCCAATATTTAAGCATTTAGTAAGATCGTATGTTTTTATAACTTATTGCATTATTGCATCAGTACAAAAACAATGTCTGAACATTACTTTTCCAACAAAACAGTTAAATATTACAGAAAGATGTCACTAAAAAAAAAGCAACGTGACATAATACATCACATTTATAACTAAGACTGTAGGACCTTTTTCTGTAACATATGTTACCTGTAAGTATGATATTGGGCACTGCACCTCCACAGTTCGAGTACAGCATGTTAGCCTTCATCTGCAAGGGGTCCTGCAGGTTGCCATGGCTACCGCTCAGGCCCATTAGTGAATCTTGTGAGCAGTAAAGGTTAGAGGAAGGGTCAAATCCTCCGGCCATGGAGCTCATGGCCTGCTCCAGCATATTGTACTGGTCCTGCTACATGACAAACAGGATACACACAAAATACCTTTTACACAGCATCCAAATTTGAAACGAGTTTCTGCTAAATAACAAATGATCAGCTCTGGCACGGCTAAATTTAACATTAAAACGAGTTCTCTCTAAAGAATCGGGCCTTTAGGCTCTGGCTTTGTAAATGAACGTGCAAACTTGTTTTAACCAACAGCCGACACAAGGAAAAAAAATAAATAACGTGGAGAAAAGTTTTTAGCAAATAGTTTTTCTGATTACTGATATTCTTGTCTGTAGTAAAGATTTGTTCTTGTTTAGTATTAGCCTCTTGCTTTGAGTGAACTCCAAGTAATGCTCAATGATTATTCAGTATAAACAGAATTGGAATTAATCACCTATTCACTTTCTAAATCAATAAATCTACATGACAAATGCACCACGTGTCAAGAACATTAGTAGACACGGTTGTTGTGACGAGGACTGAACAGTTTAATGTGTGATGGAATTGTATTGTGTATGTGAAATACAGGGTGCGTGTTTGCACCTGGTAAGCTGAACACTTAGACTGGCGACCGGAGAACTGCAGCTCCAGGAACGGATCGTTGAAGAACACGCCCATGTGGTTTTGCTAATAGAAGACAAAGAGAACAGATCTTAAATCACATCATATACTTGAGGTAAAAGCCATACACAATATAAATAAATAAAAACAAATAAACAAACAAACAAATAATAACTATTCTACGAACATATCACAAATACTAAACTACTCTATGTGTTACTCGTGTTAATTTATTAGTTAGTGTTGAGTACTGACTTAAATGCGTGATGAACACGGAGTGATAAACAGGGTTACTTTTTATTGTCCATGTTGCACAGATTCTTTTTTCTTTTTGTTTACTGTGTAACATTTTGCGGCGTAATATTACAAATTAATATTCAAACAATTTACAGGGTTCTTAAGTGTATTAATTGTTAATTGTAAAAATGAATTGTTTAAGTTAAAACTTTGGCTATGCAGAAGTAAAAAGTTAAAAGCCTCAGACACAGATAATAGTGACTTTTGCTATTTATGTCCGTTTATGAATCTGTACATAAATCTAGTGATGCAGAGTTTTAGCTACCTTAACGTTATGTTTTATTGAAGGTTATGAACACGCACACGCGCACACACACTAACTGCTCTCTAGCAGGTTTATATATACGCAACAAAAAGAGATTCCCCAAAACTACTGCATCAAAAGTAGAAGTAAATATTAATAAAAATAAGGCAAAAGTAATAATGCTTTGTATCTCACCCTATTTCGGTGATGGGAGGAAAAAAGTCTAAGGAATAGGAACTCACAACACTGGAGTTGAAGTCCAGAGGAATATTTTGCAGAGGGGAAACGGGCTGCTGCTGTCCTCCCTGAGGCTGGTGCTGTTGGAGGTTGGGTTGATGGGACTGGGTCGTCTGCTGCTGCATGGTCTGCTGAGATTGCTGGTAGAGAGGATAGGGAGGAGGCGGCTCCATTGGCAGATTGCTGGTGTCCAAAGGGACTCCCTGTTAGAGAGCAATACAAATTTTGTCCTGTCTGCACAGTGTATCCAAACAGGTGGCAATTTTCAACTTATTCAGACTTTCTGGAAAGCCCTATGTAAATGGATATCCTCTTGCCACCTAGTTCAGGGTCATACTGATGAGCTGCTGTGGAAGAGTAATACCTGTGTGATTGGAGAGAGGGAGGGAGACATGGTGGGTGAGAGCTGCTTTCCCAGGCTGCGGCGCTGCTCCGAGCCAGGAGAAAGGGTGAGGGGGCTGATGGGAGCTGGTCTTCTCCTGGGTGAGGTGGCCATGCCCCCTGTGGGAGGGCTGGAGAGCGAGGAATGGCGTAGGGAAGAATGGATGGAGGGGTTGCTCAGAGAGGATGACAGGCCTTAAAAAAGATGAGACCGCACAAAAACTTAATTGCAAACTAGAAAATAAATTTAAAACCCTCTGTTTTATGACACAGATAAAGTATTTATCTTCTAAAACCATTTTTAAATTAGCCCAAGTTGTGGGATTTGTTTTTCAAAATTCATTGTATTCATTGTATTCTATCACTTTTTGCCTGTGTGAGACACCGTGCCACTGACAGGGAAGCAATTTTTACTTCCAATAAATAAACAAACATTACTGGACCATTTGAGACCATATTACACTTAAACAAATAAAATCATACACTATGTGGTAGAGTACATTGTGTAGTGTTTCATTTGGTGCATTTCCACTACAGGAACTAGAGTCAATGATCTTGGTCCACAGTTCCAATACTCCAAATAATATCCACCTAGTTTAGGATATTTTCTATAGACCAGGAACTATTCAGGTGGTAAATGCAGTAATGAACAACCCCAGCATTCTGAAAAAATATTAAATTAGAGTTAACATTAAGTAAATAGAAAAATGACCACAAGTGTTGCTCTGCTTTTTGCAACAATTAACCTGCCTAAATAATTTATTTTTTTATTTAAAAGGTCACAAAGGTCCAGGAACCATAGTTCTCACTTAGGATAGATCCAGAAGCCATTAAATCTTCAAAAGGCTCTGAAACCTTAATGGAAGCTTGCTGAAAGCGAACATGTTTTATTAAGATCATGTTGGATCTTTGTAGTCTCAATCTGTCCTCTCTCACATACACACTGAGTGATTGTTTGTGAGCTGAGGGACCACTGAGGACAGGGAGAAAAGAGCTGTTGATGAGAAGCCAATTTAGGGGTCAAAGTTCACTGTGATTCTGGAATTCAGCCAACCTGTATCCAGTTCAGGGGATGTTGGCAGGAGCAGTTGGACAGTGCAGTCAGTTCCCAGACATGGGCCTGAATGGAAGGTCCAAAGCTCAAGAGAGAGCTGAACTGAATGAGAGCAATCAGATAGCGGAAAGTCGGTGGGTGGATTGGATTGATGGGTGAAAGAGGGGGTTGGGGGGTGGGGGGGCAGGAGAGCAAGATTCTGGCTGCTCTTAGGCACGGATGTGCTTGTGCTGAGAACAAGACGCATTTATTCATCACACTATGTCTAAAAGAACCATGAAACAAAGGGCGGAGTGTTCAGCAAGGCACTTGTGAAGCATGACTTCTGCCAAGTTCAGCTGAGGAAATGTACATTTTGTGCAAGGATCGGTCACAGATATCCTGCAGTCTCCCGACAAACAGAGCTGCAAAACAGTTTTGAATTTAGGACTTGATCTATCTCATATGACAATTTTCAAAGGTTTCTGCTGTGTAATCACCAATTTCAACGTCTTTCCACATTTTGTACACGCACACCCAATGACCTCACCCGGAGAGTTTCCGATTCCAAGGTGCATCATGGCAGCGGGCAGGTTTCCTGTGCTGCTGCCTCCACTCAGGTTAAGATAGCCCCCTTCCTCAGGATCAAGCGGGGTGGGAAGAGGAGAGGGGAAGTGCAGGTTACTGAGGTCCGGTAGAGAGCCGCCTGTATTTAATGTGCCTTGGTAGTGAGAGAGACCAACGTTCTGCTCCGGAGATGGGAAAATGCTGCAGAGAAGAGAGAACCAGATAACATGAAACATGCAAGGGAGACTTGGCTTGGAAGATACAGGCTTTACATATATCAGCTGAAGCAAACAGAATAGAAGACTGTTTGTAACATGAACTATAGCAAAAGCTCTTCAGACGTACTTGATACCAGGCACTTCGCAAGATTTGGGCCGTGATGAAAGGGACTGAACCTGTCGCAAAAAAAAAACCCCACAGAGCATTAAACCAGCTGATTTCAAATGACAGAGGACTTTAGAGTACAATAAATACATAAAAAAATAATAATAATAATAATAAAAAATAAAAAAAGAGAGAACCGAAACACAAGGATGGACAAACTGCATGTAAACAGCAGAAGAGTTATATGAGTGATTTGTGCTTTTTTTTCCCTCTTTCTTTCTTTTTTTATTTTTTATAAATATAGTTATAGAATAGTTATACATATAGTTAAGAAAAAAAATCACTTTACTTTTTTTTTATATATAATAAAGTGAATACGAATATGTTTTGAAAAGACAGCCCACAAACCAAGCATGCTGCCCTGACACACATCTAGTAAACAGTGTTATACCGTCAAGCTGATTGTGACTCGGGAATGTGAGTAGTGCAGCAGACGGTGGGATTTGGATTATAGTGCTGTGGTTAAAGCATTAAGGTGTGCTGCAATACTGTGAAGTGACAGTTATACAACCAAGAAAAACGTGTTTTGTGAAAGACAATAAAGATCCAGTAAGCTAGAACAGAAACAGCATAATACCTGCCTCATAATATGATCATAACACAAACCCAATTAAAGCGTAATGCAATCCATAGGACATGTTGAAGATTGGAACTGAGTGATGTTTAAAAGGATTTGCTCTGCTTTAAATCTTGTGTAATAAAGTTTAAGGAAAAGTGGCAAAGCTCAGCAGCTCTATCGTGTCTACAGCAGGAGCTATTCTAATGGTTAGAAAGGGAAAAAAAAAGCCTAAAATAAAGACACAAGCCAGATCAATTTGTTGCAAGTTTGTTGAAGGCGTCTTTAAAATAACTCAATCTGTAGACATTCTGCAGGTCCGGATGAACACTTGGATAAACAATGCACTTTTAAGAGTGAAGTGCAGCTCGGATAAATTCACTCACTCACCTTTTTGGCCTCCCACAGCTGCCTGGGCAATGGCTTACTCACACCTATAAGACTCTCCTCATTATGAACAGCAGGGAAAGAGAAAACTGCAGAAAAAGAGGAGGGAGAGAAAGAAAAAAAAACAAAAACAAAACATCTATTTGTCCACAAGAAGACCAGTCTGGCACAGAAATAAAAAGCATCATAATCCTTCTCTAAAATACTTAATTCAGTGTGTAAATAAGTCATTTTTAGAAACAGACACGCAATCAATTCTTCATTTGATAAAGAAAAAAAAAAGATATAAATTAACAGACAGAAAACATTCTCCCTGTGCCTGACCTCTCCTGCCAGTAGGGGACACTAATAAACATCACACCAGAATAGAACTGACTCAACATCAGCCCTGGAAGCAACAAAACCGTGGTTATGTAGATAGCTAAAACCCCAGGGTATTTTAAAATGCAGGCAAAAAAAGAAAAAAAAAATATGTACATCTCATATACTGCAGTGGCTTGGGTTCAAGAGAGGATTAGTGAAGGTTGTGCACTGTGTAGAATGCCACAAGCAGGGTCAGTAACCTGAGACAACATTACCTGTATGTCAATATTCTACCCACACACACACACACACACACACTTACCATCTCCTGTGCCATCCACCTCTCCTTCATTCATGCTGGCTGCATCACCACACGAACACAGGAAAGAAAAAAAAGACAAAAGAAATGGTTTAAAATACAAAGCAATCTTATTTTATGCAGTAAGTTCATTTAGCGCAAGTACATTGCATTGCTACAAATGAGTCGTGACAGTGCAAATAACACTGTTGACAGTGTTGCATGCAAGTACTAATACACTGAGACAACGTTATTACACAAAATAAAAAGCTGACACAGGCTTTAAATATTAAACAAATACTAATTCTCCAAACGATTTACGTTACAACTGTCTGGCTGTTGTACGGGGACAGAAAACCAGTTTAGAACAGGTTCAATTTCTTTCCATTCATCGCAACCCAAAATATCAGATCTTAGAGAAATGCTTGTGACCAATATGTATATTTGTATTTCTGTAAAAGATTGCTGCAGTGCTTAAAGCTGCATTTGAGATGTTAATCCCACTGGGATGGCAATCACTCCCCAAAGTGCAAATATTTGATTCGAACAAACTGAGTCACTTGGAGTGCACACTTGTTCCACCCATTTCACAGCTCAGGCCGATGCTAAGGCCTTTTGCTGAAGTTTGGATTTTGGAGAAAAAGCTACAATGGCGTGTCTCTTCAAGACAATTATAAGAGGAGCTGCTTTAAGAAAAGGAGGGGCAGGCAGGCTCAGTGACTACAGGCACTGTGAGAATCAAAGGAAAGGCATTGTTTAGCATGCAGCAGAGAGATCCTTCTAAGAACAGGCCTTCTTTCTCCTTCCCCTGGGTGCGACTGGGCCAGTGCTGGCTAAGTGCAGGATCACCTCGGGCTTCAAGCCAGAACTCTCTGCTCTGCTCAACAGCACCAGGAAGTCAGATCTCAGCACCCGAGTCAACGTACATAATGAAAGAAAGAAAATGGACCTGTTTTTTCCCCTTAAGTACAATATTCTAATCGCTAGAATGTAAAATGCTCGGGTTCTGTTAAAGTATCAGTTTAAATGATTTACACATTTTTACAATTTTTCACTTTGCAATACATATGCTGTTCTGACTAGCAACACAACGTACAACAACGCCTTGACTCTACGCGTATTCTGGATCAAAGGCTCACCCAAGATCAACTATACAAACCTATGCCCCATGCCTAAGCCCTAAGCAAGCACTAGTTATATTTACAGGATACCCAACTGCTTAGCTTCATGTGCTGAAACTAGAGAGCATAATGAATTTTGCTCTAGAGGTGCTTGTAAAAATAGAATAGCTTCGTCCTGGTTCTACGGGGAAGCTCCTGCCTTTTCAAAACACCTTTAGTACAACTCTCGTGTGAGACTGGTCGAAAGAGCCGGTTTCTACATGTCACGAAGAAAAAAAATCAGTTGGTTTTACCCGACGCAATCCAACACTGTGTCTGCACTGCTGAGGTTGGAGACTCGGCGCCAAAAGTGTATTTAATCCCAACTGTCAGTCCGCGCTTTAAGTATACTACTCTCATCAGCCAGCAATCCTCAAAAGCAAAAGACACGCTGCAGGCTGTTTTGGTCTTGTATGTGCCCTGGATACTTCACTCAACATCCTGCATAAACATGATTAACTACACTTACACAGTGACTGAGCTACATGTACTCTCTGCCTGCGAGTCACACAGGGAGCTGTGCGTGGTCTATGCGGAATGTTATTACAGTTATTACACTACATTTGCATATATTAACTTGGCAAATGATTTGGGCAGAATACATTTTTAATTCAATCACACCACAGAGTTAATGTCTTAATCAAGGGCACAACTCTGGCTTCCTAGCAATCGCTCCTGTTATTAGAACAGAACCGTATCCACCAAGCTAGAGCTGTACCTAAGGCAACTGGCACAGGGCACCCAATCTACTGAAGTTTACAAATCATCCCGACTTCTTGTGTGTTTTTTTTTTTTGTTTTTTTTTTAAACTGTCAGCAAATGAAAAGCAGAAACACAGAATCCATGCCACAACACAGAAATACACTCCTTGCTTATAGTAAGCTTCTCTTCATACAATACAACAATGTCACCATAAAATAATCACAGTAAAGAAAATGGTCAGAGATGATGGATTTACAGTATTCATGTGCCATTAATGTGGCAAAAGCAGTCACGCTGCTACCATGCAACCAGAAAATGATATTCACTGTGCATGGCTTTCCTGTGGAGCAGCACACACACTGAAACTAGCACACAGGACTGAAACATTGTGAATAATGCTGGTTAATATAAGAATGTAAAACCTCACAGCCTTAATCCCCTAACAGATCTGTGTTATTAGGTTACATGTTTGTGTGTGTGGGGTACATGTTTGAGTGTGTGGGGTAGTGTTATTGTGGTTGGGAACCAAACCATCATCTTTTTCCCCACTTTGCTTTATCATTAATTCTTACACACAAGAATTTCACAACACCTAACGATTTATTTTGTTCGGATGGTGTGTATGTTGATCGGCACAAAATAAATGAACAATGCTGTTTTCTTTTTTCAAATCCACACTGGGGGTCAGTTGCCAAGGTAACACTGCAACCATCGCCAGGCAAGTAAGAGAAACAGCTAAAGAGAATGATGAAGCAACACGAATTAGTACAATGAAAGAAACAGCAACAGTTTTACATTTTTTGTCATTAAACATGGCCCAAAGTTCACCGAGGCATTTGGCTGACAGTAATACGACCAACTGCATATTCTTTCATGACCACGTTGACACGAGGACCGTAGAAGAAAGAGCTCTGGATGTGGGTAGATGCACATCTTCTGCCTTTAAAAGCTGCCTACTTCACGGCTGTTGCAGTAACACAGCAGATGTGCTGTCTCGCAGTAAGCCTGTGCCCGGGGACTGGCAAATTCACAAGGTGGTGGTTCAGCTCGTTTGGAACACCTACGGAAGTCTCTGTTTGTGAACAGGCAGAGAACTCATCATCCAATGTGGTCCATGGGCATGGAAGAGACAGAAAGGCAATGGTCTGGATACCTTGGTGCACGACTAGTTCTGTATGCTTTTTCCACCACTGTCACTGTTTTGGATGACACTGCACAGACTACACAAGCTGTGCTGTTACCCTTATTCTGTCTGGATAGACAACGCTCCCCTGGATCAACTCCAACATACAGACATGTTTACAAGGTGTCACAAACACTCTTGTGAGTTTGATTGTACATCTATGCACCTTGTGCACTGCAGGATTTTTTTTTTTTTTTGCGCTGACATCTAATTACAGCACATGAAAGGATTGATAATTACCCATCGAGATGATTCCGGTGTGTAAGAGCAGAAAAAAACAAAAAATGTGCAGTTCATGAGCCCCAGGAGTACCGTCCTTTTGAAACAAAATAAACAGGCTGAACACAGAGACAAAGCACTTCCCAGAGGTTCACATTTGCAGGATGGCAAACATTGGGAAAATTTGTGCATAAACTACACAAACCGTGTTTTCTGTTAATCAGTAAACCTTCATTGACTGATCAAACACCTAAATAACCAGAATCAGCTTGACACACACATATACACACACACACATGTATGTATGTATGTATGTATGTATGTATGTATGTATGTATGTATGCATGTGTGTGTATGTGTATGTATGTATGATTCTGCACTTTAGCACAGAGGATACCTGTACTGTGCAATCTACAGCTTCTATACTATACAGTAATGAATGACGGTCAATCATCTACCAGAAAAGAATGCTAGTACTTCTTTCTTCAAGTCACGTGTTCATAATAATACAGAAAGGTTGTATTAATGTTCATCACGCACACACAGAGCACCGTATCCCAGCCTGCATGCCACCCACACAAACGCTGCTTTGTTTATGGGAGTGTGGGGTGAGCAGTGTTTTGGCTCATTTTAAGTGCTTTTTGGGTTATTGAACAGACATATATAAATGATGGATTACAATTATGCAGTGAAATGTGAAGCACGAGTCTCTCACCGTTGCGCTGGGGCGGCCCTCTGCCCGTCTGCTGGTTCCCGCTTAACTGATCCTGCTGATTTGGGTTCATCGCACTTGTATGCAGAGCTGAATCGGAGTTGGTTCTGCGGGGAAGAGGAGAGGAGTGCAGGAAAGGTGGAAATAAAGGGCTTGGTTAATGCCATGCTGGGTATAGAAGCATACAAGAGTAATAGGCTTAAGTGAGTCTCAGACCCGAGAGAGTACAAGACCCACAATCCCCCCCTTTCTGCAATCTTTAACCAGTTACACATGAGATCTCTCTCAATGGCTCTTCATAATGCACTGCTGCTTTTCTGGCTCTCTTTGCCATGCACACACTCACTGTGGAGCTCAAACATTAATCATTACGCATGAAAGGTGAATGCAAAGCATTTTTCTTTGACAGGGGGCTAACGCTTTAAGTGTTTGTGCAATTGGACAGAAAAGAAGGTAGGTTACAATATACATAGACTGGACTCAAATCATAAAGAATCTTTTTTTTTTTAATTTAGAAAAAAATATATAAAAATAAAAAATTCAAGATAATAGTGTTGATAAAAAAAGCAATAAAAATTGAATTGTGCAAAACTATACTTAGTATTACAATACTTTTTTAATTAAAAAAAAAAGATTTACAATTCAGTTTCCATCAGTTTCAGTTGACAAGCTTTTTTCAGGCTGTACAACTCTATTAGCAAATCAAACTGAATTTAGTGTGGATTAAAACAGAACTTATTTTCACTTCAGGACAAACATGACCTGTTCGTTATCTGAGAGCTTTCTATATGCTTTATTACAAATTACAAAAAGAAACATATACTTCATGCTTTAATTTCCAGTGAAAAGATTCAGGTCCAGGGTGTTTAAAAGAAATGACAGATTAAAAGAAATGTAGAATCCCTAATATCAGGTTAGTTTAATATAGAAGGGTCTGGCATAGATTATATATATATGCTGTAATTGTGAGAGCCAAATATGATTGAAGCAGAAAAGAATATAGAGACCAAAGTTAGTGATTTGGTTGCAAAACCCTTATCCTTGTGAGGGGAGACATGAATCATGATGTTAAAAGGCAATAAAAATAAGAGGAGCATGTGTGAGGAAGAGTAAGTGAGAAAACATGAGAGAGGAATCCAGAAGAACTGATCTGTGAAATAGTAGTTGGAAGGTCAAAGGTCACCTGTTGAGCTGTGATATTAATCTAAACCCAGGCCGTTTCTCTTCGGTCCATGGCTGCTGTTCCCTTTGGAAATGGAAACAATCGTGCGTTACTGACCACCACACACAAAGACCAGGAGCTCATGGCTCAGGGCGTTAGTAGAGGGAAACAAGCAACAGGACAGACGGAAGGCCAGAGAGAGAAGCTGTGGAGAAACGAAAGAGTGGCAGCCTAATGTGGCACTCTGCAATCAACAGGAGCCTCGACGGGCCTGCGGGCAAACGCAAACAGAGCCGCACAAATCACAGCTTACTCCCCAGTGTTAACTCATCCAAGGCTCTTGGCTGATTTACTGCCTCAATTATACTATAGGGACAGCACCGTCTGGGAACAGATCAGAGAACAAACAGAAGTGCTGCAACATCCATTGCATTTAGCAGGATGAATAAAGTATACAATCAATAAACATGAGAGATTTAGGGTGCTTTCACACCTGCCTTGTTTAGTTCGGTTGAATCGTACCAGAGTTCGATTGCTCATTTGGTGCGGTTCGTTTGGGCAGGTGAGAATGCAGCAATCGAACTCTAATGCTCACCAAAAGCGAACCAAACAAGCGTACAGAGACCTCCTTGAAGAGCACTTGTATAATAATATACTAATATATTATAGAAAAGACCACCACAAATCAAAATCACTAAGCACAACAGAAAAGCAAGCATGCAAGCCATAGTTTCTTCAACAGATGCAGCATGTTAAGTCAGATGCCAAAGCAACAGCGGTGATTTTTACTTAGCCAACATGTTGCGTTCTGAAATGTTTATCGAATGAGGTCTTCAAAATCCTACTGTGGAAAATGGCTATACGTATGATACATAACACACACAAAAAAGGACCAGCACTGCTAAGGCCCATCAACATGCTGCAGCTCATCTCCCATCTTCGCAGATATTATGGGCTACGCATCAAATAGATGTAAAGTCTGAAAACGTGCAGACTGTACGGATAACCAGACAAATACGGATACTGTGGAGTAAATGACTGACCATTTTATAATTTCTGACCCACAGTAGAGTGATTTATATAAACTGTGGACTGTGTGTGTGTGTGTGTGTGTGTGTGTGTGTGTGTGTGTGTGCGCGCGCGCATTGTGTCATGCAAGACCTAATATTAAAAGCAGATCACTGATAGCTAGCATGAAATCATTCGAACCGCCAAGGCACTAGACAGATTGTTGAATGAGTGCATATTGCTGTTGGACCACACTTCCACTACAAGTCTCTGAGATATGTTGCTGTTTTGAGGGTGACCTCCCTCGAAAGGCCGGACTGACAAAACAGTAGAGGGTGAAGGGAGCGTGGGACCTGGAGAGTAGCCCTGACCCTGAGATTTAACCTGGTCCAGCTGGGTTCCACTGGGGCACCGTATGGACCCTACCCAGTCCTCAGAACCAGGCCAAATCCATTTCAGAGGGACTGCGTTTCCCTTAGAATAGCTCAGTCCTTGTCTAGAAATGAAAACTGACATCACTGAAAAAACAGTTGAGAGAAATGAGCATTTTTGTTGCATTGAAAGACTTCCAAAATTACACTGCATAAATATTCTTATCAAACCAGATTTGGAAGCTTCATGCACCATTTATGAAGATGCGAGTTAAAAAAAAAACAGCATCTGAAAAATATGGACTATGAAATCATTGATCAACAAACGTTTAAGCTCTGTGCTGCTCAAGTGTTCATAGAGTGGCCTACTTTGCTGTTTGATGCAAAAAAAATGAAAAGCCACAGCAAACCACACTTTGATCTTAGAAGAGAAATGAAGAGCCCTCTACATTAACCAAGTACAAACATACGACGATACAACAAAAGAGCCACCCACTCTCATGGGGATGACAGGAACAGCCTGATCCTGGTGTATAGACAGAATTGCAAATGTTGATCAGGACAGAGGGGGTTAAAGCGAGTGCCTCCAACATGTCTAAACTAATGCATTACAGATGTGGAAAGAACTGTAAACATGTCCTGCTCTTCTTTTCCCAAGAGGTCGTACATTAGCATCTGCTTCCCAACTGGAAAGGACTCTTTATCTCTGCTGGCCAAATGCTGGTCCTAGCTTGTGGATACGTTGTGCTAAAACTCCTAGTCAACTGTCACGCTTGCAGATCTTAAAGATGCCCTGCCACACGTATTTCATTACATTTGTGGTAATGTCTGAAGTTTACCATGGACTCTAACATTTTTTTGTGGAAAAAATGCCTTGGTTACCTTGTTTCAAGTCATTCTAGTGTGGTATAGAAAGCCTGCAGGAAGACTCAGCTCGATTTCGCCCCACAATACTGCAAGTAGCCTAGGATAGAGGAACGTTGTTTACAATCACCTGGAATTGCGGCAGAATGGCTTCTTTGGGTATATTGACGTTCAGCCATCCTTGCTGTATAGGAAACTCACTGAGCTACAGGAATTCTGTGGGCATGGTCTCAAGTGGGAGAGCTCATGAATAGTAATGAGCTCCATCATTTCTACGTCACTCTGAGCAGCTTTTCTAACTGACCTGATTTCTCCGCTTATTTCTTTTAAGTGGCTAGAACTGACAGGGGAGGTAGCAGTTCATTTTCACATTCCCGACACAACACAAACACATATGGACCTAACACGTAGCAAAAAATACAAGTAAAAACGGTTTTGTGTGGAAGGGCACCTTTAAGTGCTTATTAGAAAAAAAATAATGCTTAGACTTTTTGGCATACTCCTACTGATGGCAACTTACCCTAACTCAGGTGAAAATTCTCAGCTTCTGCTAACCGAGCATTAAACAGTCAAATGAGAAACACTGGAGTCTACTGTTGACCAAAAAGCTAACCACAGCTTAAAAAATCTTGGCTAGATGAAGTGATCTCCAGTTCATGAAGCCTAATGCAGACCAAAGTAAATAACTGCTTAACTTGTTGCCCCCTTTTACCCTTTCTATAACCTTCAAATATATAGTCAACCAAAGATGTGAATTACAGCACTCGCCAAAATATAAACCAGTTGCCCCCACCGCAAGAGAGCGCTTTCATAAATTTAACAGCCAGGTCTTCTTAAACTTTCCCAGCAAAGCAACTGGCTTGCAAATATAAAGTACCTATATATATAATGTATATATGAAGCATCTATAGTAATAGATAGATAGATAGATAGATAGATAGATAGATAGATAGATAGATAGATAGAGAGAGAGAGAGAGAGAGAGAGAGAGAGAGAGAGAGAGAGAGAGAGAGAGACATCCTGGACAAGAGAAGCTTTACGAAGCTAAAAAAAAAAATTGTCATTTTTTTTTTTTTACACAGACATTATCTTTCCTGGTTTCACGCTGCCAAAAACGACGCCCACCTTTCAATTAGATACATCAAAGAGAGAAAGCAAGGAAATGAACCACAATCCCACAGTATTGCTATTGTTCATACATCAAGCCAAGCCTTTTTATCAAGCACACAGGCCATGCTAATTTTGGTCTAATCCTGAAGGTCCTGGGCAGAAAGGAAGTGAACCTCTAACACAGTGAGAGCACAATCTGTTATGGAAGGCAGCAGACGGCATAAGCTTGGAGGAGTGCAGATCTGGCAGATTTAGTTAGTGCTGTTCGCTCTGGGGGAGCACACACACACACACACACACACACACAGACACAGGAGGAATAGCTACATACTGAACCTTGAAGAAGAAAGACATGGTTAGATCAGACAGCAGGGCTTAGTTAGAGCTGGAACTTCACCAGGAGCTCATGAAAAGTATTAAAATAAAAAAAAAGTTACAAAATAAAAATGCTGAAAAACCTAAAAACATCCAACACATGAAATTATACTTCATATGCATATACATTAGAAAAAATTTTTGATCAATCGATCAATAGAAACAGACAGATAAACAGTCAGACAGATATATATATATAGACAGATAGATAGATAGAGAGAGCGATAGAGAGAGAGAGAGAGAGAGAGAGAGAGAGAGATAGAGCGATAGAGAGAGAGAGAGAGAGAGAGAGAGAGAGAGAGAGAGAGAGAGAGAGAGAGATCAGATATAAAATAAAATGTGTCATTCTGGATAAATCTTGTGGTACATAATTTATCATAAAACCCTGTGCGGATCCTTTGATGCTAGACCATAAGGAATAATGTGCTCACTGCCCAGTGATTACAGATGCAGTCTATTTCAGCATGAGAGAAAATATCAGATAAACACTGTAAAACCCTTTCTGTCGGCCTGGCCACTCTGCTGACTCACAGACCAACATGAATCTTCAGGTTCCTCTTCCAAAATCAATCAATCAATCAATCAATCAAACAAACAAACAAACAAAAAACAAACAAAAACTACATGTTGAGTTTGTGATCATTTTTTGCCATCTGCTGTTAATTCAGCTAATACTACATCAAATGTAATTATTTAAGTAATATAACAAAATAGAGTTACATCTAAATGTTATGTAACATTTAATGGTTGGAATTGGTTAAAAGAACTAAACCTGTTTAAACAAACTGTTTACAGCCAACAATCGACATTTTATTTTTTATTATTTTACCAAATAAACAAAAGCTATAACAATTATCAAGTGGTTTATGTGGATTCATTGACTTTTTTTTTTTAAATAACGGCATGTTCCCTGAGCATATATTTAATATTTACAATAAACACTATTTACATAAAAATGCATTTTTTTTATTTATTTTTTTTATAAATTCATATATATTTCTGCACAGGCTTATACTGTACACTGTGAAAGAAAGAAAGGCGTGAAATTAGGATGTGACAAAATATTTTGTTTCTAAACAGACTAAATATGTGTGATGACTAATTATTACTGTAATGTTAAAGTAAATAACAGCCTTTAAAAAAAAAAAGAAAAAAAAAAAAGATAGTGTTTGGAACGGCAAGTCCTCAGGTATTCGTGTACATGTTGTGTAGCATATGGCTGTCACAGCATTCGGGGAACAGAAGGTCAAGCTAAAGCTGCTCTGGCCAATATTGTCCTCAGGTGTAAACAGTGACAGAGGGCGTGGACTCGTTCAGTGTAACACAGAGTACAGTGTGTCAGGCAGGTCACAGTGGAAATGCTATTGGGAAGAAGCCATACTGGCTAGAAGCCAGACCAACATGCAAAACATGACTGTACAGAGAGGAGGAGCTGCATCAGGACGTTTATTACAGGATGTAATTCACTAGCTAGTGAAGGCAACAACAAAAAAACAAACCTCCACGGATTACAGTTTACTGAGAATGGGTGGAATGAGGAGTGGTTTTAAAATACATCATCAATCCAGACTTGTGTTAGGGTTTATTTTCTGGCATGATGTGTACGTGTGCACCACGGACAAGGGACACTAGCAAAGTATGCCTTTTTTTTTTATTTGTTCTGTGACCAAAATAGAAACAGTGAACTGTGGAGCAGGTTCTCCTTCAGGTGAAATGAAAGAATTCGCTATTGTATATGAGCTATTCACTAGAACGCAACACACACTCACATTCCATTGACATTCTAAACCACACCTCGACGTATGACGCCTTTTGGGTGTTGCGTTTTTGTGTACGTGTGTGTGTAGCGTTGAGAGGTAGGACACAGAAGACTCACCTTCTCCAGTTGTTGTCTGGGGGAGGCGACAGGTATACCGTTCCATAAGGAGAACTCTCTGCGTGAGTTAGTCAAGGAAAAGTGTTGCTGTCTAACCTGACACAGAATCACAGCTCAATGTTTAAACAAATCTGAGTCTAGACTCCGTGCGTGTTTACAGATAAGTAAGAAAACCAGCCTAAATAGGATCGTGTGACAAAAATGACTTAGAGATGTGATTTCATTTTAGGATACTTTTTAAAACAAAATGATGACAAAAGAAGGAGTGTAGAAAGCCTAGAAAGATGAAATTGGGTTCTTCAGTGATCATAATACTGACTCGTCATGACTGTGCCAAATCTCCTGTTAGAGAAGAGGCGGAAAAGAGAAACAGAGCAGGAGTGAGTCTGGCGTGTTCTGTTAAACATCTGCTGAAGCCTGAAAAGCCGAGTCATCGTTTCTGCACCGAGAAGACTCCATTTCGCACTCCAGTACCACTACCATGGCGCAAAAATATCCATCTACTGACCTGGAGCATGACACCACAGGAATGACCACCAGCAAACAAAACCTGACCACTAAAATTCCCCCCTTCCTTTGAAAATAAACTGAAACACTGGAGTCATTCGAGTTGATCTAAAACAATATGCAGTGCCATTTCCAAGACAAACATGTCTGTTGTTTTCACCACTCTGGCCAGCACTCATTATGATGGGTAGGTGGAGCATAACACAGCTTGCTTCAACTTGGCAGAAGGAGTTGATATGGTTTCTAGGAAAACTGAGCCAACACTGTATGTGGCATCTGGCAAATTTTCTCTTAGAAGTGAATCCTCTACCCTTTACAAAATTAAAATGTTAGTGGAAAAGGTAGAACCGAGATTATGATGGATTATAGTAGTAAAGACAAAACTAGAGCACTTAACATAAAATAAAGTGATAAATCGACTGAAAATCATCCATCGTAACAGATCGGGTTGGATCACTGAGAATATGATAGCTTTATAAAAGTATCAGGAAAAAAGGTCCTGCAATCCTTACAATAACTGGATCCAAACACAAAAGCCTCATATTCCCTAAAGAATCAAGTCAACAGCTGCTCAGAGCATGAGATCACCTTGATGCAAAGATAGCTAAAAAAATATCGCTCTTGATTTTCCTCATCACGGTTTTTAACATTTGAACAACCGAGTAGTCATTTTCCTTTAAATTCACGGCCCTTTTAACATTTATCGCTAGTTACTTTTGGGAAGACGAGTGTTTGTGTTGAAAAGAACAACAAAATAAAACCTTATGGTACTATTAGCACGTTTTTCTACATGTTTTTTCCGGTTACTCTGAAACATATTTACCGAACGTCAATTAACGCTTACTGATATACTTATTGTAGGTGGTACGGTGTAATAAAAATATAATAAACCTTTAACCAATTAAAGTGGCTTTGTAGTAGATTTAGCCCTATAAAAGACAAAATAATGCAGCCAGACCGAGTGCTAATTTATTCATAATGCAGTGTAAGATGGTCAGAGCTGAAGTCCGTCTGTTACTGTGGACTAACCTCAAATCCCACATATGCAAAAAAAAAAAAAAAAAAAAAAAAAGCCTTCCACACACAGAGCAACATGAAACACACACACGGCTTCTGCTCACCCACAGCAACATCGCCACGCTGGTATGAGCGCTAAACAGTAAGATACAGTCAAGACCTGTGTTGACCCTACGGCTTTAAAACAGCTGCCCACACGAGTAAAGGTCAACGTGCTCTCATGCACACAACCACCTGCTCACACACAAATGGGCAAGTCAATTCTAAACTCACCCTCCAGTAAATTTAAAAAATATATGTTGTTTAAAAAAAAAGAAAAAGCTGTTTATATGATCATTCCTGTCATTTATTTTCTATAGTGTCGATACCGCACTGTACGTAAAGGATATCTGCCGTCCGTGTTTGTCGATAGGTCTGCGGTGTGGTGAATTGATGCGGTTGCGGTCTCTCTGGACCACTCTCTCTACCAGACCGTGGTGCCTGGTCCCTCTCACAGAGTCAAGCCCAGAGTGAAACGTGCCCTGAAACAACAGAAAAAAAGAAAAAAAAAGAGAAATGGGAGAATGGAGAATTGTAATGCTACAGCACAGGAGCAAACAAATGATATGATTTACAACAGAAAAAAAGGGAAAATAATTACAGTGAGTAACTGAATAAAAATAGCTCAAGGGAAATGAAATGTATATGTATGTAATAACAGATCAGAAAAACTGGAGGACTTGGTAAGGACACCTGACGTGTCCTAATAATAAGTAAATAAGACACTTCTGAGTCTAATATGATCCTACAACTAAAGAGGATATCGGTCAGAGACTAATAGCTATCGTGTATCTCCACATGTTTAATACTGATACTGAAGTAAGTCCACTTCTTGGCTAAGATGGTAAGCTGACCAGCAGAGTTATCATGCAATACTTCCCAGAGTTTAAAGAATCCACAATCCATCTTAATAGTCCACTCATTTCTTTCTAAAATGTACTATAAATTCCACCATGCCTGTGTGTTCATCCCAATACTACTGTGTCCTTAGAGAAATTGTACACATGAGATGACTCAGTGTTGTACCTAAAGTCTGAGAAGTCCAAGGTACCGTATTTTCCGCACTATATGGCGCACCGGATTATAAGGCGCAGTCTGAATTACGGGGTCTATTTCTGTACTTAACCCATACATAAGGCGCGCCGTATTATAAGGTGCATGCTAAAACATGCGGTCTACAAAAAAAGGTAACGGAAGCAAAACAGTGAGTTTTGTTGAACTTTATTCTACTATTTAACAACACACACACACATTATTTTTTAATTTTTTGATCTTCTCCTTCAAATCAATCAAAGTCCTCATTTTCTGTGTCTGAATTGAACAGCTGGGCAATTTCGCCATCAAACATGCCGGGTTCCCTCTTATCATTGTCGGAGTCAGTCTCGTTGCCAGATGGCTGTTCAGCAATGATGCCGGCTTTCCCGAAAGCTCGGACAACAGTTAAAGCAGGCATCCACAATCACAATCCACAATCCATTCACATATGGTGGTGTAACTCGCTATTTTCCTCATCACTGGTGCCATTTTCAGGGGTCCTTAGACAAACAAATGGTGTTTTGCAGGTAAGCGTACGTACTGTATGTACAGTACGTATAGTGTTACGTGATGTTCTCTGATTGGTTTATCGACGCCAGAGTACGTAGTATACGTATTACATCCCTGTATCGGCGGGAAATGGTCTGACAATGGTCTGACAGACAGACACATAAGGCGCACCGGATTATCAGTCACACATCTGATTTTTGAGAAAATTTAAGGCTTTTAGGTGCGCCTTATAGTGCGGAAAATACGCTAAATGGAAAGGGAGCCAATAACGTTCCCAGTGTGATGCCTGTAGTGCTTAATATTCTGAGATCACAGAATACACTGATCTATACTTGGAAGTACCAGTCAATAACCAACACCAATGTGATCCTGTTACTACAGGATCTACAGAAGATTTAGATCAAGTGTCCTGGGATTACAGGTGAACAAATTTAAGCCTCTCCAGTGTTTTCATCCATACTGTATGTGAGGTCACAAACCACTGGCAGTCACTGGATTAAGTCATTTGGTTGATGTTTCTTATGGCCCAGGTCCAGATATGATGCTTTCCATACAACCACAAGCCTTTACAGACTCACCACTAAAGAGTTTAACTCTTTACTCCACTTTAGTACAACCAATAAAGAGCTCCACACAATTTGTTTTTTAGCAAAATACAACAAACTCCAAAACCTCCGTTTCTGAAATGAGTTTCCTCAGATTTCACTTCACCTGCATCTCTGACCTCTTTCTATCAAGGTGGAGCCAGTGCTAGTTATTAGTAACATAGTTCAATAAACGAGTTCAGACGCCTTAGACGAAATAGCTTGCATCACCACCAGTTCAGGATTTATCCAGAATAGACAATAACAACAAGGTTGTCATATAAAACAGTTATAATAACTGCTTATGAAGAGTTCAAACGAAATTTTGTTGGCATTGTTAAAACCGTGGCCCAGTAAAGCTTTGGTTCTTTTCTCAGAACTTTGATTCATTAAAAATATTATTTTTTTGCATTTTCACCAAGAATTTCAAAACCACTTTTTACATTTTATTGGCTGTAATTAAGCTGTTGCTGTCGGGGGCCACCGCCATTTATAGGTTTTGCAGACTGAGATCCAGATTTGCACTGAAGCCTTTTAGGACTTGGTGGAAGAGAGCTACTACTCAGTAGTGGAACGATGTATATGCAAGTAGACAAACAGAGAAGCGTACACGTTTTATCCCAACTTTGTACAGTAGTTGAAAAGACCTCCCACTGCCATGGCAAGTCAAATGCAGCATAAGTTCTTGCCTGGAGTAAGTTTAGACAAGCACAACAGCACTAGATAT
The DNA here is from genome assembly GCF_022655615.1 of Tachysurus fulvidraco. Lineage (NCBI taxonomy): Eukaryota > Metazoa > Chordata > Actinopteri > Siluriformes > Bagridae > Tachysurus > Tachysurus fulvidraco. Next base: position 9,823,832 of record NC_062518.1, read on the forward strand.
ACATGTATGGAGGGTGGAGGAAGAAGGAACGAAATGTGGAACCTGGTATTGTGCAGCAGTGTGCGCTGCATCGGGGGGGTCGGCCACTGACACAGTATAAACACGTGGACAGGTGAAGTGAAAACGAGTGACCAGAAGGATTTTTGTTAAACTTGTAACACTTCAGTAATCTGAACATTTCTGCCACCCATATTTTTGCATATTTAACTAGCAAAACATGCAAAAAATAAAACAATGTATATGTGCAACCATTTAGTCTCATTTTTCCACCCAAGTGAGTTTGCAAAGCATGAATTTACCTCACTGGATTCAGTTTCTGATGGCAGACACACACACACAAAAAAAAAGGATCAGTATCCAATTCCTTAAAGGAAGCTTTTATTCAGTGCAACAAGAGCACTTTCACTTGGAAGTACACAACACTTATTCTCCTAAGAGAACATCAACAGATAAAGTTCCACAGCCCTTGGAGCATGTTGCCATATCAGGTTTATAACCCGAATTGTCCAGCTACTTCGAGAAGACCAACTGTGATGTGATGTGAAGAGAGAAAAAATCTTTGTTTCGTTACATGACTGTGGTTTGCAATTACCATCTCTGAACAACATTTATGTTAATGTAGTGAGGATACTATTGAAGTTTATCTTCCCCTTAATAAACCCATCTTGCTTAAGTCCTTTGACTTGGATAAAGCAGGACAGGCCATTTACCTGGAAATCAGTGCTGGCATTGCCAATCTGGTTGACGTTGGGCAGGGAACCACCGTAGTACTGAGCACGGTTCTGTGATAACCGAAGCTGCTGGAGTTTCTGAAACTGCACCTGCAAAATAACAAGGAGGAAAACTATCAGTGGCTTTAAAGTCAATATCTGCAGGAGTAAAGAATATGAAAAATGACAACCATAAAGTTTATGGATAAACACTGAGAAGATGGATTCTTAGAAATAAGATAAGTCCGAGATAAAGAAGTAAATGATCAATTCGGATCAGGAATAAACAAGCTGCCATTAGCTCATTCACTGCACCGACCAAATGCCAACAATTCACACCACAGTACAATCCAGATATGTCACCAGAAACCTTCGTTCACCAGAACTACGCATCAGAGAAAGAATAACTTGTCGGTTTGGTGAATTTTGTGATGTTCGTGCATTTTCTTGCAAAAACAACAAACTTCCTTCTCTGAGTTACTGCATTCATCTGTTTCCGCTGCATTAAAAAGCAACTAAAGGTGTGATGAGGTGATTAGCTTTGCAAAGTAAATATACAATAAAGTGAAGTAACACACAGGAAAGTAAGATTTTCATCCAGGGTAAACTAGAAAACCTGAGAATAGCATAAAGCGTGAAAATATTTTAAGCCCAATAACCAGACTGGCACCCAGTCAATGACTCACAATTTATCACATGTTGTTGTCGCGATATATAAATAATTACATGTCTAGTGACTAGGGCTGTGGAGTATGGACACAGACATCATAGCTCATATATAGAATAACAAAATAAAATGTCTATTGATAGATATTTTAATAACATTGCCTACATCGCCAATATTGCATCCGGGTTACGTCACTAACGTCGGAGGATAAAACTAACATGAGTTTGCGGTAACAAAGACAAGAATCAAAACAAGCATGAAGGAGTGTTACAGAGTGGAACACCGACACAGAACAGGCATCAAATCCGACGCTGACCAGAACACGGTCGTATGTTAGTTATGCCACAGAGCATTTAACAATGTGTGCGGTTATTTTGTGTAGATTATTGTTTCATCAGTTTTAGAGAAAACGTAATACATCCTGATATATGAAATATATATATGAGGATGTGAAATTATCCATATCGTGGTATAAACTTTTCCTTTTTCGTCCATCGACGAAATAATGATGTAAATTATCTCGATAATTTGTGACAACTCACCAAAACAAAGCCCCATTTCACATCTCACTTCACGGTTTTCACTGTAATCGATCTAAACATGGCTCATTTTACGGGGAGGAATAAAAGAAGACCTCCTGCAAGACATATTGGAAACAGTGCACCGTGTGCATCACACGTTTCCACCTACACAGCAAATCACAACAGTGACGACTGGCCTGAATTTAAACATTTGGAATTTACTAAACAGATGGAAGAGGTCACATTAACTTCAACCCCCTACTCACTAAATTCAAAGTGGAACAGTATGGATGTTATAATACGATGTTCTGTAATATTTAGAAATAGCACCAGACACAAACCTACAAACACTCAACAGCTTTTGTCCACCTACAGTCCTAAAGATATTGCCAGACATAAAGAAAAGCTATGAGAAGTCGAGTGAACGGATTCGCTCGTGCGCTGAGACTACTGTATAGAGCTGATGCTTAGGATATAAAGAAGGGGTTTATGTAGATGAACAGAATGTACTGTATAATCTGCAGTAGCAGCGTGACAAAGCAACTCCTAAAGTGCATACTGAGGTCTGAATCACCTGAAGTGTATTAATCATTAGATTCCACAAACACATTTCTAAATATATTTTAAGTTCAATATGATATGATGCAGTGGTGTCGTTATACGATATACTATACAAACAACAAAACCATCCAGGATGAAGATGTGCCTCAGACTTCTATTTTCAACTGATAGAAACACCATAGGCATTTTGTGCAGGATCTTTCAGACTCATTACAGCATGTACTGTCACCCTGGACTGTAAATGAAACAGGGCTAAGCTTTCACTGCTGTGTCTGAAGCACGAGGCTTCGGTTGACAGTTGCGATTGACAAGCATTACAGATCTCTCTGTGTCGCTAGATGTGTTTGTGACCACTAGGGAATATGAATATGCAGCACAGTCGCACACGGATCGGCTGACACAAAAAGGAGAAGCCGAAGTGTCCCATACACCAGACATAAAATGAGAAGATTTTGAGTAAAATTCTGCATGGTGCCGTCTTTAGTCGACGGTGCTTTTTCCTCACCTGGGATAATGCTAGTGGACTGACTCAGGAAAATCAGTGTGGAGCAGAAGTAGCGATTTTTAAAACCCCTGAAGTCTTGTCTTAGGGAAGATTAACTTTTTTTTTTAGAGAAGATGCGAGTGTGGTCTTGATTAAGTACTGGAGCGATACGATACTAAACTCTACCATTATTAAATATATAGAGTTAATAAACAGTCTTTTACTGATGCACTAAAAACCACTTGTACTCGAGAGCTTAATTATTATTTGCAGTGAACGACTATGATCTGTTTGTGGGTATATGTTGTTTCATGAAGTGCAGTAATATCAATGCTAATATCTACACTGTATTTATGGGAAACATTAAGCATTATATTTTATGTATATAATAATGAATCGTCAGAGCTAGCCATGTCTGACTTATCATTTACCCCCAGATGGAGGATTTGTTTTCATCAGCTCCTGTAAGGAACTGTATTAAGTTCTGTATTAAGACTATTTATTCATTAATTAGCACTTTTGGGAGGAGATCAGAGGAGACCGCTTCGTAAACAGAGAGCTTATTTATTTTAAGAACCTATTTATTTTTCTAAATCAACTTAAATCAATATGAATCAACTTAATGAGCTGTGAGCGTAACAGATGAAAGCTCATGGATGCATTCAGAATAAACCATTCACATTTAATCTTATTCAAAAGTAACCACCATACAGCTGTCGTCAATTAAATTATTCCGATTAACCCCGAATACAAACTCAACTGTTCCTGTACGATTTTCTTCACTTCTTTATGGTTTTGAACTTGAAAACCTGCCATTTTATCAGTGGTGTGTTTGTCCTGGTTTGGCCTTTAAATGGTCGCAGATTCCTCCAATTAGCAATAATATGCATCTGCTACCATTGGAGATTTTTTTTTTTGGGTCAATCCATTTATTTTGACCTCAATTACATTCCACTGGTTTGATCAAACAAATTCACCTCCTTAATTCCTCTTAAGTTGCGGTGAATTTGCTGCTAAATATTTTGTTTACGCTCCCAGACACAAGTCAACAGACTCTGTAGTCTCTCATTAAGCATCTCAACTTGTGATCTCACCTTCCTCTTTCAAAGAGAAATGCGTCATGTTTTCTGGCTGTTTTGTAGCTCTTGCCCTTTCCGCGCCGTCGATTTTTAAATCGCCAAAAACAAATCAGCAGTGGCATACACACCTGACGAGTGATAAGCGTTTGTCAACAGTTTACACACAAATGTGAAGAACATCAGATTGTTTACGAAACTTTAGTGAATCCAAGCTTACATTTTTAATTCGGTTAGGCTCACACAAATATTGCTTAAAACACAAACTCAAAAACTTTACAGAAAGATTGATAGACAGACTTAATGTTGGTTTCTTTACATCTCAGGAAGAAAACATGGTAAGACAAAAAGACGAAAAAATAAAGACTAGCAAAACCATTCAATCACACCATCCACTGACTAAACTTATTTAAAAGAGTTTCTGTCCATCCCGAATGCAAAAAGCACATTTTTAATTAAAATGTAATTTATTAAAAGGTAATGATTTAAAATGTTAATCAGCTGTACAGTAAGTGAAAAGCAAACCACAAGCAATCTTCTTGCTTCACTATGATTTACTCATGCGCAGTGAAAATGCCATATTTGCATCTACTCTTACCAATGATTCAATACAACATTTGAATGAGAAAAGTACAAGTTAGTAAAGAAAGGAACCCTTTATGAAAGTACAATCCCCCTGAAGTCCTTCTGCACTCTTACATCATAAACGTGCAAGACATCATGGCAGAAAATTTGTAAAAGAAGAAGCTAATTTCTGCCCAAATAACTTTTAAAGGGTCTTTTCTTACTCAGTGATTCAGGGGAAAAGTTGCTTATTGAAAGCAGAGCACTTTAAGAATATAAGAGGATTAAAGCATCTGATGTAAATAGCATGGAGTTTCCCTTCTACTTCTACATCCACTATTCACTTCAAAAACTGACTGAAAGAAAAGTGAAATAAAGAAAGCTGGAATGTTATCAATGTTCACTAATCATTAATATTCCATCAGCTGTCAAGGTTCTTTAAAAAAAAACCTGTTAGAAGCAAAAGACCGAACGACGGCTCCTTTTAGTCACCGTACTGAATGAACTGAATCCATCAGCAGAGGATGGACGACTATGCGGCAGAGAAACCTGTGCGTCTCTAAAGAAGGTACTAGCGATGAGAAGCGGAGGTGCTTGTAGACGGAAGGCTTAAAAGCCATCAATAGCCTGACAATAAAGCTTTTACAGTTGAATAATGGATTATATCACAAGGTTTCATTGATCGCACAAGGACAACATGGTACACAGAAGCTTAGGCTGTTCACAGCAGTCGTGTTAAGCTAAGAAATGACAGGAACTAATTTGGGAAGATAAGACGTTAAAAGGAAGTTAGTTAAAGGTTTGAAGTGTGCAGAGTTGGGATAAAGACAGAATGTGTAAGCAATCCTCCTTCGTGTGAATGGAAAAAAGGGGTGCGAGATTGAATGCGTCCTTATAAAACTCACCCAGATAGTAGTAGTTTATAAAAGAATAGAACGGAATATAGCGTTGAGTTAATAGCATCCATTGTGAGTGCGTATGAGCACAAACCAAAGAGTGACAGAGCTGAGACAGATGCATTGCTGAAACAATAAATCATCATCATCATCATCATAATAAATGAGAGAGCTTCAGTCATTTCCTCTAAGCACCAGGCTCTAGTCCAGTACAGGTGATGAACAAATGCTTCACTGCCCAACACCAACAAAGTGCATGCTTAGAGCGTTATAATGCGTCATTACGGTAAGTTGTTAATACTGACAGCTCAGGTGTCAACAGTCTCTAAGCAGCAGCACCGACATGCTGAGATTTCATATCGATGCGATTAAATACAATAGAGTCGTTTTATTACGAACAACTTATACAGTAAACATATACAGTAGCACAGTTTCCTATTTAAGATCATAAAGGTTTTTTAAGTCATTTTTTTAGACATTGGCTTTACTTTACCCTTGAGACGGTGAGGTCCGTCATAAGTTGCTCGAAGGCCCGCGTTTCCTCCGCTTGTTTCTGGTTGTGCAGCGCGATCTTCTCGCTGAACTTCCTCGGGTTAGAGGAGCTACTCGAGCCCGGGGATCCGGACATGATGAGGGCCGCAAGAGTTTTAGAGACTCGACTTCACAGCAAAAACAAATGTCCACGGGTTATACGCTTGCAGTTAAATTTCAAATACGTTTTAAATATCCTCTCATGGTTGACAGTCCTGTTGGCTCGAAATGCAAATCATTTTTTAAGGGGAAGAAAGTCCGAAACGTCAGCTGTCAAACTCTCTAAACTCTCTAAAATTGTAAACTGTCTAAAATAAAAAATCTGATTTTTTTCCCTTGTACGTAAATAAGTCTCTAAGAAATATTATATCAGTATATTATTGTCGATTTAAAACTTTACCAACGGTCTGAATTTGTTAGCAGGTTTAGCCGCGCTAGCTACACTACCTTAGCATGTAGCTACTAGCACGTATCTGCATCATTTCCTCCATTGGGCTCTCGATATTATTTTTATTTTCAGATAGATATCTAATGATTTTTATAAACTGTTATCAATCGGTTAGCAACAATAAAGCAAGTATTTTCTCTGACACGTCGCTGAACGTAGCTTAGCTCGAAAGCAACATTTCGAGCTCGCAAAGCTAAGCCTTAGCCAGTTAGCTAACAACCAGCTAACGACGTTTAGTTAAACTTAACAGCTAAAAATTGCCAATTACGCGTAACATTCCGGTCGGATAAATTCCTGTCAATAGCGTTGTCTTGGATAAATTGTTTGTGGAATAAAATGCTTTCGCTGAACTCTTATAGCTGTTCAGCTTTAGCTTCCTTAACTAGCCAACTAGCTAATTTAGCCAACAGCAAAAAAAAAAAAAAAAAAGTGCCTCAAGCCCCGCAAAGCTAACAACCAAAGCCAGTATTCAGTGAACACAATTCGACTTCTTTACAGACGTAATTGAAAGTATTGCAGCCAGCAATATATCGACCCCCGAACTAACAGAAACACACAAAAAGTCTGCTTTTGGTTTTCATGCACCGGTGATTGTAAACTTTTCCCAAATTTCAACAAGTGGTCTGAGCACCTTAACTGGAGCTAAAGCCTTAATACGCGTTCACATCTAAACAAATAAACAAACTTGACCTTATTGTTGAATTTAATACAACGCTCTCAATACCGTCTATAGAGTCACTGAATCTGCTACTACAGCCATCCGACAGTGAAGAAAACAAAACAATCAAGTGTCAGATTGTCAAATCCTGGTCCTCTGGATCAAAGTGTCCTGGATCATGACCGACATGTTCACATCCACCTGCACTGTAGTTTATTTCATGCAAGCTCTTCTTGTTTTGGTTTAACTCCGATGCCCTAATCACCGAATGAAAACAGCAGGGGGAAAAAAATACACACAAGCTCGCTTCAAAACTGTACGTCAATTTAAAAACAATAAAACTTTGTCCACAAGACGGCAGTGGAGTTTTCTTAAAGGGATAGTACAGCTTTATACTGATGAGTTGTTCTAAAACGACTCGGATCATCAGGGCTCTCAAGTTTTGAAGACAGGCAAGAGTGACATCTCCACCCAAACACAACAATGGGGGTGACCCCTACTTGCCCACCAACCACAAAAAAAAATTTATGACATAAAACATTGCAAAACTTAATATTTGAATTAAACAAAACATATTAAATTATGCTGTTGGTTAGTAGCCTTGTTTTTCTGAGATTTAATTACACAGAATTTATGAAAAAAATTAGTATTTTATAAAATGTCATAAAGCTGGGGCCCCTGGCACCATCTCAGGGCCCCCCGTTTGAGAACCACTGGCACTAGACTACTTGTTCTGAGCAGGTGTTGTCAGTGAACAGGCTGTAAAACTGTTTTCTAAGTTACAGACACTTATGAAATTCTGATGCTGATTATCTGGGAAACTTTCTCCAACAGCAGTCAAAATGTCATTGTTTGTGTCAAACAAGTTGTAAATTTGTTGAAACATTACAAAAGGAGATCATGACTTACTCTGTGCTCAAAGTGATGCTTGCAGCTCCAGTGGTTTTCTCTGTGGATGAACGAGGTTGATGCTGAACTTAAATCTTACCCAGATGCTATTTAATGATTGGCTATTGTGTAGCCTCTTTTTTTGATTGGCTGATAAGTGTCAGGCTCGACTAAGAACTCCAGGGGAGATGCGCTTGATTCCTGCCCAGTTCCATAGAGACAGTGGTGCGGACTGATACATTTTGGGCGCTGCGTCATATTAAATATATGATAAATAGTAAGTTTTTCTGTGTGAGAAATACAATGTATGGCGGGAGAGTGTGAGAAAAGACTGAAATGAGTGACTGTCACGCTCCATGCGTGACACTTGAGAGCCCTGGTTCATTGAGTCGAATCTCTTTCATTCTTGTTTGTGCGTTTTAAGAATAGGGAAGTCGAAACGTTGCTTTTTAATAAATGAGTAAATATGGGAGTTAAAACAGTGTTGTGGACATTATATATTTTTTTCACTTTAGCAGTTTCTTTTGTCCTGCACTTGCCAGAAGGTGGGATGTGCACACAATTACTTATTTAACAGAAGTCTTAAAACACTTACATTTACATTTATGGTATTTAGCAGGCACTCTTATCCAGCGTGACATACAATTTCTTTTGATTTATACAACTGAGCAATTGAGGCTTATGGGCCTTGCTCAGAGGCCAAGAATGCCCCCTTTTCCATCAGAAAGAACCGGGTGCTGGTTCAGAGTATGTGTTGGTGCTGGTTCAAAGTTGGTTTCAGTGGCGAGCCTTCTAAGAACCTGTTTGCCTTTCCATGGGCTAGAGAGCCATCACAGAGCCATGTCTTACGTCACTATATACAACGTTATAGTGTATACTGTATGGAAACGTTTTGGTGCTACTTAAGAACCACTTTTCCTGGTTCAGAGCCGGTGCTTTGAACCAGGAACAAGAAGAGCCTGCTTTGCGTGTCGAAAAAGAAAGAACTGGTTTTAAATTAGACTCTGAACCAGCACTCAAACTGGCTTGGTGGAAAAGAGGCAGAAGTGGCAGCTTAGTGGACCTGGAATTTAAACTCATGACCTTCCGAGCAGTAGTCCAACACCTTATCCACTAGGCTACCAAGTCCCCACAATTATTTATTATTAAATGAGAACAGGTTAGAGAAATAATAATGGAATTTCTCAAAACTGTTAGGAAATTAACAAGTCATTAATTTGTTCCAAAGAGCCTAAATCATTCACAAAAATTGCACTTTTCAGGGTGGATCTATAAGCGTAGAAACTGATCATGGTGGCATTTTATGTTAGTACTGCATTTTAAATTCACTATTCTCTTCAGTATGACCCATTGCCACTGCTTGTGTGTGGAGAATGCATGGACTTTTGCTTGATTTTATGCACCTGTTAGCAATGGGTATGACTGAAACATCAGAACTTATTCATTTGGAGGCTGTCCACATACTTCTGATCATTTAGTGGATTTGAAGTGTTACTGGAGCTGCGTCTCGAGTGATGTATGATGCTATGTATTTACACTATGCTCTATGCATGTCTGTTTTGACATCAAATGCACATAATGCAACACTGCTAGCTTTAGCAGAATACGGTCAAGTTTTAAAATATAAAAAAAAAGGGTGAGAGGAGCCATATCATTAGAAGTGTGTCAGGATCTGACACCAGCTTGACACCAGGCAGCAGGAGCTTGACATGGAGAGACAGAGAACAGATTATTAATGATACTCATATCCTACAGTGATTTAGGGTTATCATTGTTATTTCAGTGGCCTTATATATGAGACAGGAAAGACAGGATATGACTTTAAACTTATATGGATTTTAAACAACTCATTCTCCACAGGGAAAGCTGGTTGACTGCAGCAATAAAACTGGATTTGACTTTTTCATTTCATGCTACAAGAGTTTCAGTTCAATCAAACATCAGAACATGATCTCAAAGACATTGCTGGTTGAGTATTTCAGATACCACTGAGCTCCTGTGGTTTTTTTTTTGACACAGATATCAGAGTTAACAAGGAAACATCAGGCCTGTTGGTGGAATTCACCTTGAGCATGAGAGAAGTCAGAGTAGGATGGTTAGAATTGTGTGAGGTGATGGGAAGGCTAAAGTAACTCAACCATTCTGTTTAACCATGGTGAGAAGAAAAGAATAACAGAATGCACTCGTCAAACGTTAAGGATGGGTAACAAATAATAAGGACCTTATGAAGGTTCTCCTACGGTCAGCCATGGGGCAAGGATACGAGGCTACATCATCACCTGGTTTTATGATGGTCATAACTCAAAAGTACGGTTCATGACTCTTGGACTGATTCCATGTGGCACTGAAGCTGTTCTGGCTTTCACACTTCACTAACACATGTTTTTGTTGACCTATTGTAGACTTACCACATTAAATAGAAGTAGCAATAAATCCAAGAAAGGAAAAGCAAAAAAAAAGAGGTCAGAAAAGCCAAATAATTTTACACATTTATTTATTTTCCAGCTTTACTTTGATTGTTATAATGGTCTTTATTTGTATTGCTCTCTGGGCTATTCAGCACCAGCATATTGGGCAAAGCCGCACTATACTGGCAGGTAAATACTTTTCATTAAAATTTTACACATTTGTACTACTAACAGGCATTCAAGTGCTGTTCAATCTGATTGTATACAGTAAAACAGATGAAAGGGCAAAAACACAATGATGATGAAATATCGAGACCCAGCCAACAATGAAGCTAGATGTAGTAGTCCGACACCACCATAAACATTAACCACAACAGACAGAAAACTTGTGAAAAAGTTGGTTGGGTGAAAAAAAGGAAAGGAAAGGAAAGCAAAGGAAAAGGAAGCTGATTTAAACGATTAAGTAGCATTTACATCTATATCCATTTCCCACAGTAAGTGTAGTTCGTTTCAAATAGAGAAGAAGCAGTGTTGAGAAAGACCCTGGCACCATGTTCTGCCTTTGGCCGTCATACTTCAGTAGGAATCGAAGAACCCTGTTAAGACTGCTAATATATGAGCACTTTACACCCAACAGTTTATTCAAGTTAAGGCAGTATAAAAACAAATTTCGGAAAAAAAGATGCGAAGAATGCACAAACAAAAAAAAAAAAAGACAAAAACTTAAAATTCATACAGCATCTTATAGCTGGGAGGGGATAGATAGATATATTTTCCAATAAATTACAATTTGTGACAAGATAATACAATCCAGGTTTCAATTGCAGAACTCTGCGTAAGGCAGATGATCAGTTTTGCATCGATAAATATCATTTCGGCTGCCTACTTCCTATACGACATACTAAAGCATACTCCGAAACATGCTCTGTCTTACCGAGCCATAAAATTTTAAGGTAACAAAAAAACCCCCATCTTTCTTTTTACACATTATATAGTATTCAATGCTCATACAGCAGAATTTTCTGCAAAGTCAATCATTTTAGCACTGTTTCAAAACGATGAAACGTTTCTAGGAATTGAAGAATGTTCTCATTTGACACTTTTCTTGAAAAGAGGAATATTCGGAGTAGTGCAGGTGGATAACAGGACCACAGGGGCAGGTGATGTGTGGTATGGCCTTAGCTTTGTATTTAACAGTCTATTAAGCTGTTCTCTGAAGCCCTTTTATTTGCCGTAGAATTTCTTATTAAGCAGGAAGATGAGCAGGTTGACGTTGACGGTGGCTCGGTCAAAAAGCTTCATGACGGCAACGCCCTCATACTGTAACTGCAGAAGATCCTGTGAATCAAAGAACCATTAAATGTACTGTACACCAGAAATGGCAATTTTATTTTTTTTTAAAGCATGCAAAAAAAAGAAAGAAAAAAAAGGATGCAATAGAATAAGCTATATTTGGTATTGTAATATGAATGTCTCACAATGACAGGTCTAAATTAAATGAATGAATAGAAAAATGATTAAAATATTAATAAATTCACTGAATAACAATCAATTATACAATAACTTAATAAACTACTTAAAGTAGTTTAAAATTCATTAATAATACAAAGAAATCTGAAACCAAAAGAATGATTTGTATCTGGCTAACAATCATGTCAAAAGAAAAATAAACCCGAGACAAAAAATATAGGATGTAAAATGTTTTTAAATGCATTATGTTTATTCTAACACAAATGACAAAGACAAAAGGGTCCAAATATAATAAGATAATATAAAGTTTAAAAAAACAAAAACAAACAAAAAAAAAAACAGCAACACAGGATGGAAAAAGGATATTAAAGAGAAGGTGAATAATAAACTTTACCTGATATTCTAACATTAGCGTCTCCAAATGGACTCCCATAAACTTGGCTTTTACATCAAACACTCCCACTGACTCAGATGGTGAAATCTCAAAAATGACATTCTTGAACCTGTGAAATATTGAAAAAAGGAATTATGACGCATGTTGGAAACTGTTTACGGCAATTTTAATGTGTATAGCTATCTAGATACAGTATCTCTATATTGAAAGAGAGAGCGAGAGAGAGAGAGAGAGAGAGAGAGAGAGAGAGAGAGAGAGAGAGAGAGAGAGAGAGATATTTGAGATGACACACTGATTGGTTTGCAGATCCTCAATCTCGATCAGCACTCCCTTCTCATGCAGACGTGCTGCTGTGTACTTCTGTGAAGTCTGTTTGCTCTTCTTAGCCTTGTTTTCTCCAGGCTTCTTTGACACTCTGAGCAGGAATAAAGACAATCCATAAGAGCAATTGTCAGCCTTCTTTGGCTATTTTTACACGCCACTGACATCACTGGATATAATCACTGGACAAAAAACAGATGAAATTCACTCACTTGCCCTTGCTGGCTAGATTGTCCATGCAGGTCTTGATGTACTGGTTGTAGTAGTCGATTTGTACGTTGTAGAAACTGGTCTTGGTGTTAAGGGCGCTGTTGGTCTGCTGAAGCTTGACCAACTCGGCCTTCCTTCTTTGTCGATACCTCCTCTGATTTCTAATATCCTGCACAAACGACACAGATTTTACATATACGTTATGTAGAGTGCTACGGGATTATATGAATGTGTATTTTGTACCTTTACATACTGTACACAGCGTCTCTGCTGGACTGATCATGTCCACTTACCATCTCTCAAATCATTACTCATTAAGAAATGAGAAGCTGAACTAGTTCTAAACTAGTTCTAGATGATGGTTGGGACACATTGAAAATCTGAATTACTTAAAGTTCTTAGAAAACTTTAATATTAACCTGCATTTAAAAAAAACAAAAAAACAAACAAACACTACACAGTTCTGTCAGAATCTACAATTATGCCTGATATCTGATGCTCCCATCTTATGCAGTCACTGAATCCACTTAATTTACCATCCATTTATTTTAAAATATATATTCTGATGGTTTCCTAGAAAGAATACAAGCTCACTACAGAGTGTGTCTCAAAATAGCTTTGTAAATCCTACAGTAAACAGTGCACTAAATGGCCATTGGATTCATCTAAAGAAAAAGACGAAGCTGAATGTTAGAAACCAAATTTTCACATTTCTAAAACCTACTTTTTATTTCATTTTGAAATGTATACTTTGAGAAATACATCACAATAAGGTGCTATGCATTTTTCCACCCGAGTGCCTGAAAAAAGCAAGTAAGTCTTTTGATTTAAAAAAAAAAACGTGTTAAAAAAAGTGTTTAAGGTTTCAAAAGTAGGCTTTAATGCTTGAAAACTGTTACCTTAGTGATGTCATTGATGAGATCCTGGTATCGGTTCTCTGGTTGTACTTTCCCCAGCTCTGCCAGCCTCTGCAGGTTGCTCTTAATTTTGTCCTTTTTGCCCTGCAGTGTGAGACTGTCGTCCACCACCGGTTTGGCCTGCTTCATTTTCTCAGGTGTCTTGGCATCACGGATGGCTCGCCGCTGCATGGCTCGCTGGTACTCCACTTCCTGTAGATGACACAAAGCGATAACATGGCATCAGTGAACATATATAGCTGGCTTTCCTTGTAGAGCGACGGAACGCTTCCTTCCTGGTGTTTACCTGCTCCGGGGTTGCTGCCGAATCGAGGATTTCGGATAGAGTTTCTCCTTGTTGGAATCGGATCACGTCCACAATGAGCCTCTTGGTGCTGAAAAGGAGATGATTTGAGAGTTTTGAATTCTGAAATACAATTCACCTGAAATAAACCTAAACCAGTGTCTAGAGTAGGATCTACTTCAGAAGGAGGGTCTTGGCGTCGGTTTCAGCGTTGGCTTCTCCAGGGACGTCAAATTTATTGGTAAGGGTGAGAGAGACTTCTGTCTTGCCCATCATTTCCTTGTTAGGGTCATCAGGAGGCAGTGGATTCTCTCCTATAAGTGAAAAAATAATTGCAGCATAAACTGCTGTTCGGTCACTTTCACTTATTTTCTAGGTTCCCTCAGTGACTTACCGATCAGGGACTCGATGGTTGGCACCTCTCCCAAATCTTCCAGCAGCTCATGAATGGGATCATTGTGCTCAGGAGCGATGGCATCCTGGTGATCTAGCAAGAGCTGTGAGATAAGGAGGAGGAAAAAAAAAGAACAATGAGTCATAAATAGATCCTGCGTGCAGGTACGAGCGCGAGTGTGCAGACACGAACCGTGTGTGTGTTGATGATCTCGCCGATGGAGATGTAAATAACAGGCTTGGACACGGTGACCAGATCCGAGTACTGATCAACGTTAAATTTATCTTCCAGTGACGGGACGTCGCAAGCTGCCAAGAAGAAACGTCTGTAGGAAAGAGAAGAAAGGAAGATGGAACAACAAATGAGGCTGTAATTAGAATGTTATCGTATAACATACCATAAACATAACATAACATTTGTTATCATCCTTATTTGGATTATAAGATTGGCTCACAAAATGCTATGTGAGACTGTCAGCTGGGGGATAGTGGAAATTAAATGCATGGGGTGAATTAAAAATTTGGTAAATGATGTACCTAAACTTCTGGTAGGAGTTGGTAAGGTACTCGTTGATGGGGTTAAGATGGGCGTTATCTCCGAGAAACATCTTGTTTGAGGCAGCGTGTTGTAGCATTTTAGCGATGGAGCCCAGGTTTCGTCGCTGATCAGTGGTCAGCTGACCACCAGCAGACATGTCGATGATGTCAAAGGCATCAGGGGCAACAATGGCAGGGTTCATATAACGATAATACAGCAGGTTTCCAACAATCTGAAATCAGACGTACACAATCAGCCTGACTGCCAGTGCTTTCATGTAAGGCGTAAGGAAACGTAATTAAGGTTTTCCTCTAGTGTTTCCAGGTTTCCACAGTGCAGAGCAGAAAATAAGGAAAGCAGGGTGCGTGAAGGAAAGAGAGAGAGAGTGATGTGACTCACCTGGTGTGCGCAGGAACGGAGAAGCTAGAGGTCTCATGAGAGGAGCAAAGGCAAGGGCAAAGAGGGCAGCTGGAGCCAGAAGAGACGGTGGGAAGAAAAACAAGAGAGATAGAGGCAGCACTCAGCTTTCAGAAAAGTGAGGAGACAGAAGCACCACGGATGAGAACTTCACAAGAACAGGTTCTGAAAGTATTAAGAAATATGTGATACAGTATAGTGATGGGCATGTGTAGTCACCTAATCAAGTAGCTCGTATGTAAACACATACTCGACTAGTAAAATGCTACAGAAATCGGGCTGAGAAACAAAAAGTCAAGGGAGAAAAAAAAAATCAGGTCCATCTGTCCATGGTGAAGAGTGAACTCATTGTGTTTTGGTGTTACCTGCAAATCTCAGCGTGAAACAGGACATAATGCAGTAATGAAGTCGACGCCAAGTGTTCAACACTGTTTATTAAAAATAGAGATCTGCTAACGCTAATGTGAAGTGCACTACACACCTCCTACAATGTTTTACTCCGAGTACAGTAGCACAAATATGACGTTCTCCCTTTATTTGTCACAGATCTGATCTTTTTCCATGACTGATCCTTTTAAATCATGTGAAAGAGCTTGTAATGTGAACCTAATTAGGATAAATCCGAATCACCACGGCTTCATGTTCACTGTGTCGGATTCATACTGTATTCCACCTGGTTAACTAATATATCTATTAGTACCAGTACTGTATAAAATCAAACAAAACAATTTACAGCGTTAATGTTTTATAATTAAAGTATGACATTCCATCATTTTGTTGCTTAGGGATTTGACCTGGTTTATTACTGTAGAGCTTCTAATGCATGTTCTGTCTGACGTAAAATAATACCTTCAGCAAATTCTACCTTTCTACTTTGCTGAATAAAATTGAGCTGTTTGCTGTAACAAGGGAAACGTTCTGTTGTTAAAACTTCCCATCATCAATGAGTCAGTCGGTTTATTTTAAACATGAAGTAGTCAAAGTTGTTGTTGGGTTTTTTTTTTTTTTTTTAAATCAACCACAAAATGACTTCAGATGCCCATCACTAGAAGTGATCAAATCCAGGATTGTGTATATAAACATAGAACAGATCCAAGCCAGAATCTACCCAAGACAATGAAGAAAACATGTGCACAACATTTATAACTCGGAGGCACGATCAGCTGCGATTTACAGGACGACTGCAATCACCAACCTTCAAAAGCTCATCCTCTGTGGCATCGGGGAACTTTTCATTCAGTGTATCCTTCAGCACTTTGGAAATGAAACGCATTCCGTAGCTGCAGATGAATAAAATCAGTCAGTAAGAGTCAGAGAGTGCACCACTGATGCTTCCACACCGAGCCTGAACAAACAGGCAGATCATATAACAGGCCTGTGTTTGAATATTCAAATCCCAACACACCGGCGTGCTTACAGCTTTACATATAATGAAAAAAACACAGATAAGAGACAAATCTACACATGCGCAAAACACCAGAAAAATGGACTCATCATGACAGAGGAATACGCACGGGATCTTATCTACTGAAACTACGATGGCTGAAAGGAATTTGTCCGTCACCGTCTTCATGTTCTTAATGGAGGCTTCCAGGCGGTTTCGAACCTCTTCGTGGCTCATGGCTTGCTCTGGTGTGACATCATAAGGCAGCTTGCTGTAAATGAAGAAAAAAAAAAAAGTAAGTACATTAAACTCTCCAGCTTCCTGAAAGCAAAAACTTTGTATGTGTGATGGAGTGGAAAATATCCATTATATGCTCGAACTCAAAGAAAATCCTACATATTGAAATATTTCTTTCTTTCTTTCTTTCACATGTAGTAAAAGCTGAAGTAAAGCTCTAGCATTTTAATAGCTGGTTTTCCCCAAAAGTATTGATCTTTGAAATCTCTTGCATCGTTTCTAGAGTATCGGCTAACACTGGAACTAATGAGTCACATAACTATAATATACTTAACTATAAATAGACTGAAAGGGTCATTTGTTAATGAATAAAATATTTTAATGTTGCCAGATTGTGGTAAAGGACGGATACAATGCTTAGTCACTTCACACCAGCAAGTCATTGCTTATTTTTCTTAGAACAGCACATTCCATTTTGTTTTATTGCATAGCTAGGACCTGGTTTAATCACAAGTTTGATAAGTCATTAAAGTGCAAATGTAAAACTTTAATAAAGCAATCGTTACCTGGCCTCTCCAGTCTGAGACTCCATCTGGTTCACCCAGGCCTTATAAATGTCCACCGGGTCAGTTTTGATGTTTAGCGTCTTATCATCCATGATTTCTTTCACGACCGGAGCCAGGATCTGCCTCAGAGCGTTCTGACCGCGAGCTCCTCTGTTGAAGCTCACCACCATTTTAATGACTGTGGGGTTTCCAGTTACGATCTCCTGAATCTGATCCACTTTTGATCTATTCAAAAAAGACTGAGCATTAGACTCATGACTAAACGGATGACTCACCGCTTTAAAGACAACAGATTCTAAAGTTACATGTTGGATATGATGACCTGGGTCTTGAATCTTACTTGATTTCCTCTTGCAGTGCTGTTTTGAAGAGCTTGAGCAGTAGATACTCTTCACGCTGGTTGGATGCATAGTTATATAGCGTGAAGATCACAGAGTCCATGAATTTAGTGGACTTGTTCTGAGGCATCTGGAAGATCAGCTTGGCCAGATAGGTAGGATTCGTCTAAGGAATGAATATAAACACAAAAAGCTTTTAGTCTTTGCCAAAATATGACAAATCGCAAGACCTACCGTACGCGAGGCAGAACTTACCTGCAAAAGGTAGAAAAGGTACTGATAAGCTTCCAGCTTCTCTCGCTTTTCTTTGCTGAGAGCCTTCAGTCCTCCCCTCTGCTTGTTCATCATCATGAGGTTGGACAGCTCACCCTTATTCTTCTTGGTGAGCTTCTTGCTGTGGGACACGACCTCCTGCAGAGTGATCTTGTTTTTCACCAGAAGTCCGATCTTGATGTCCATCAGGTTGAGGTCATTCTCCAGCTGCTGGTTGGAACGAATGTTGGTGATCACTTCCTCCCTCAGGCGCATCAGTTCCAGCTCTTCCTGGAAGTCCTGGTCACTGTGATCAAGCAGGTGCACGAATTTACGCACGACCGCCATCGGAGGATCGTCTGCGCTGACTGGGTCAGAAAAGAGGACGTGAGCACAAAAACCAAAATCCCCCACAAATACTACTGAAAAATTAGAATGTATTAATCTATGAATAAACATATATCTGGCGAGGTGTGGTGTGTATAAAACATTATAGAGATATGATGTGAAGCTTACTGAGTGTCTTGTAGTCATCTCTTGCTTTGTTGGCCCGGATGAACGCCTGAATTTTCACCACTTCATCAATCTGAGAATTCGAAAGATATCCGAGGAACCTGGTTAGTGTTCCAGATCGGCATGCACTGTATTTACAGTCGAGTTGAGCATGTGTAGTAATGATTTAATACCAAAACTGCATCAACAGTTTTCAGACATAATTACAGACTTAAGCGCTACTCAGACATTACGTGAGAGTTGCTCACACACGAGCTGGTCTGCTGAAACCATACTAAGCTTTAATGATGCACTTCTTGGTCTTTGGACAGTTTTCTTGTGCTCTATTGGGTCTAACAAAGAGCAGTATTACGTTATACCGCTGTCTGACAGTTTGCTATAAGCACAATGTCATGCTAAAATATATGAATATATTTTGACTGTAAACAAAAAAGAAACGAAAAAAAAAAGTGGGACATTAAATGCAATCTAACAGGATGTGCTAGATCCTGTCTTAATTTATAATTACTATTACAGTAATATTCCAGACTGCAATTAGATATTTATTGTAATCTCATTTATTTTGAGAATTTTTAAACCATGTTACATCTGACAGCATTTCATTCTATTCCTGATTTTTTTTTTTTAGGCTGTAAAAAGGTGGTCTAAGATGATGCTGAAAAACCCTCTTCTTTTACTAAAGACATATTTGGCAAACTTTAGCCATGTGAACTATATGCATTAGGAAACCAGACAATCCACTTAAGCAAGTATGTAAACCCATTTTTGATCCGCACTCTTCCTGAGTAAACATTGACGAACTCTGAATAAGAAGCTGTGAAAAAAAAAGAAGTAAATACTGCTAATAGATAGCATTGTCATATACTGTACAGATGCTGAGGAAACAGTTACTCACATGGTCTCTGAAATACTTCAGGCGATCTCTGTATTTTTTGCGAGCTTGGTGCATCCTAACCATTGACTGGATCTGAAAAATAAGAGCCCGAACATTAGCTCACTCTTGTAATCACGTTCACGACTAAATCGGTGTCTCTAAACGTCACTCAAAACTACCGATATTAAGCGCAATCATACCTTAACAGCATCCTCAGTGTGATCCTTCAAGTACTGCTTTCTTTCACTGAAGGCCTTTCTATCTTTGTAACCCTTCCAGTGGGCCTGTCAATCACAGAGGACTAATCAATTCAGTGGCAAAGTAAATTCATGAACAGCACCACTTACTGATTACAAACCAGTCCTAACATGGCCTGTTGCCTTGAGTCCAGGACTCACCTGGATGCATCTGATGGATGAATCCTGGGACTGTAGGAAGTTGAGTCGCTCTTTCAGATTCCTCCTAACCAGGAAACCCCGGCATCGTGCTTGCAGTTTAGCGATCAGACTCTCGTTAGCCAGCCACAGCTGCTCACGGTTGTAGGCCGCAGTCACTCCTGATACGACCGACTAGACATGAACAGAAACAAGAATCGGCTCACGAATACGGTGATGAAATCAGCTGCAGTGCAAATTACGATGAGGCAGCTACCAGATGATCATATCCATATGATGTAAATTAAAAAGGAGACTAAACATTAAAGCATATTCGTTTCTTCGCATATCCCAACTTGTTAGGAATTTGAGGTCAGAACACAGGGTCAGAAATGATAGTGTCCCTGGAGCAGAGAGGGTTAAGGGCCTTTCTCTAGGGCCCAACAGTATCAGCTCGTGGTGCTGGAACTTGAACCCCTTGTAACCTGAGCCTCTGTAGCACACTCAGAATAAAGATAATATTAAATCACTGTAGAAATATTTTGTAATATTCACCTGGATCTCATCCTTATTCAGCTGTGTGTTATTCTGTATGAAACCTGCTGGTTCGTCCCATGTTCCCTCTCTAGTCTTCAGGTTGTAGTAGTAATTGTAGCCTCCCTTCACCCAGTGTTGCATCCATTCACTACCATTATCACCTAGGAAACACATCCACTCGGTTCACATCCACCTCAAATCCCTCAAAATATGTCTAAAGTTACCGATACACAGGTGATGCACACGTTACACTCTCACCGTCCTTCTTTTTGTCGTTCTTGATCTTAGACAGGTCATCCTGATATGTCTGGGCGCACTCTGGGGTCAGCCCATACAGACTAGATCCAGGTGTGCGCAGAGCTGCCAGTGTCTGGGTCGCATCCCCGCTGTCCACAGCCTCATTAATGCCTTGGATTGCCTGAGAGACTGTCAGAGTGAAGCTGTGTTAATGCCAAAAATAAGATGACAATGATGTAAGCTCAAGACTATGGGTAGTCTTTTCTTACACTGCAGGGCCTCTTCGGTGTCTTTGTTGGAATGCAAGATGGCCTCCTGGATTTCATCCAGCCAGAGCACTGCTGATGGATCCTGAGTCTCCTAAACCAAAATAGAGTCAAAATAAAAAGTTGAAATGATAAAAAAAACAAAAAACTGTGCGTCAACTTTCCTACCTAAACACGGATCTCAATAAATGTACTCTCTCTTTTAGCCACCAGGAGGCTCTGTTTCTTCGCAGGGTCACACCAGCCCGCGGTTTTATTCTCCCGCCCTTTTTACCAGCACGCTGCACTGGGATTGGCTAGAAGTTCTTACACATAAGCAGATCTCTGTTTGGATTGTGCAACTATTTTTGAACCAGAGACTTTTTAGGTACAGTGAAGTCTTTCTGTGTATTCTTTTTTGGGGTTTATTTTCAGCATGTGTGCTCATGAGAGTTTAAAATAAAATGGCTTATGTAGTGCTTAGAACAAAACTGATTCCCCTTAGTGTTATGTTTCTCTAATAAGTTCCCTGACTTTACAGAAAATTGAACCCGACAAAACAAGACATTGATGTTTTGAAAACAGAAACAAAATCTCATTACATTTTTACTTACAGCATATTTAATAAATCACTTTAGTTGAATTCAGTCCTGTAGTGAATCTATCATCTAGTGCTGTAATCTGTTGCTACAATTGAATGAAGAGGAAGTGGGCAGGGCCTTCGAGGTTTCCGCCGTGATGCAAATCTCTATGCTGATTGGCTAATAGCGCAGGGCCCCTCCCCATTAGCCTGAAGTGCTGGTGGTTCAACTGAACTTTAGGGTGTGGTTGTGAGCTACTAAACCACTAGGGAATAAAAAGTTTAGTGTTTTTTACTGGAATTGATTAAGACCCTGCTGTTTTGTGATCATTTGATTTAAAATCACACTGCACTTCTTGTCTTGTAATTCGTTTAGATCTTGTGCTTAAATTTATTATTATATTTGATGATAGTTTGATGATATCAGATTATGACCATATTTATTGATAATACATTTACAAGGATTGTGCCTAGGATGTTATTTGTACAGTAACTCCACCAAGCTTCTCCATCCATCGGGGTGTAACAAAAAAAATTGCCAATCGCAATTAAGGAAGTGAAACAAGATGGGGGGAAAATGACAGTTTATATTTTAGCATCTTTAGGCTCGGACACAACGAGAGATGATAAAACGCGGTTGCTTCTAATTTTACCCAGAATTTCAGCTCAGAGTGCAACACCTTTGCAGCATTGTTTGAATAGAGATCTTCCCTCGCTTCAGCTGCAGGGTACATGACTTTGCAGAAGTTAAAAGAAGAAAGAAACGATTCAGAAACTTCCTTCCATAACCACTTCCTGTCACAAGAACATCTGGAGAGCTCGAGGTAAACATCACACCCAGGAATCTCCACTCAGAATACGGTCAGGGCTTAAAAATGCATAGTCTAATTCTGCCAGTGTGGAGGAACAGAGTTTTGTCCTTTTAAGGCAGCGACAGTCATCAGACTGTTATTTCCTACTGTTGAGAAAACCATCGCATAAAGGAAGACTTTGTTTTCATTGCCATTTCGACTCCTGCATGATTCAGAAATTAGACAGAGCATAGACTAAGCCTCAAACACACACGAGATCAAAATCGGAGTTGAAAATCATACAATTGCTGCCATAGGTGTGGAAAATAAGTAGGGGAAAAAATTCAATACGTCAGACTCTAACTCTTGCAACACAATCAGTGGCCATTCAGCAAGGCTGGAAATATTCTCATTACATCTGCAGGCTTGTGCCCACTCCCTTCCCTCTCCCCCACATCTGGATGACGTTATTTATGCAAGCACAGGGATGATGTGAACTTACCTGCATATTCAGACTTTCACTTTCAGCGAGTGACAGCTTTACAGTGACTTTGACACGTGTAAACAAAGTAATTATTTCTACTGAAGAAAAGCAGCCAGGGGAGAAATCCATACTGATGAACAGTTTGTGTTTGATACTCGGACATTAGACTACTACTACAACTAACAATAATAAAGGTTAAAAAGGTTAACATACCATGACTAAAAATGCTCTTCTGGGTGAAGGAGAGCATGACTCATTGGGTCTTAATGATGTTATCAGTCTGAGGTCATGGGTTACTGAGTCATATGCAATGAGGAATTAATGACAGATTAGAAGTTTACACATCCCCTTCACTGAGAAGACCAAAAGACCATTAGTCTGATATATTTTATGTTCCTTCATCTATACGTTTGAGCAAATCTAATAAGAGGAAACTCATAAGGCCGTCTTTATCCGAAATAAGGAACAGCTCAAAGGGTAAATTACCAGCATGAAAGCTCCCTCACAAATAACTGTCAAATCAGTGACTAGAGATCTGATGTGTTAGCAGTCTGTAACCACAAATAAGTTTTGCTTTCAACCGAAAAGACATTTGCAATAAATAAATAAAATAAATGAAAGGTTATGGAACTGTAAAATGTAGGGAAAATATAGGCAGGAGTTCTGGGCAGCTTCTTTACTACATGTGCAGAGATCCAGACTCTAGACTCCAGACTATAGAGATGGCGAGGTGTGGTGTGTAGTTGTAGGTGATCAATAACTCTACTAATAAAGCTACTAATCGATAATTCTGTTGTTTACAGATACACACATGACAGAATTAATCTACCTGATGGTTTAAAAAGCAGAAATTACAGAAAAATGTAAGTTTTTCTGCAAATTCTCATCTGATTTACAAAAACAAAAGCAATTTCTTCATACTCGCTTGTGTAAGCTGATAAAATCAGTGCCTCCAGGATTTCACTCTGTTTATTTGTGGTTGTTGCAGCTAAAAATGCTTGATTTTCCTGCAGCTTTTTTCAATATCTGTGCTTTTATTCGTAATAAACTGCAAAATTTTTGTACTTCTTTAAAGTCTTACCAGTGAAGACGTGTAACTATATTTGTTGACAGCAGTACTCATGGTTGATGCACGTGAATCGAAGTGCTTTGACTGAATGTGTGTTCTGATGATGTCTGGTCGTAATCGGCAGGAAAAATTCCAAGTGTCTCCAAATATGGTGGCATTAGCTTGATTTTGTGTTAGTTTCTACGATCGCAAAATTGTGGAGAGACTGATAAATCATTAACGCCCTTACAGAGCTGGAAATGACAAAATGTCAAGTAAATGGATAAAGAATGGTTCATCTGACAGTGATGCAGCTCATCCACTGAAGCGCACCAGTTACAATAGACAGAAGCAACTAACTCTTTCTTCTTTCATAAGACTTTTGATTAATAAGGCACAATGACTGATACCTGCAGGCCTGGAGTGTTCATTCATTCATTCATTCATTCATTTTCTACCGCTTATCCCACTTAACTTCTTGGGTCACGGGGAGCCTGTGCCTATCTCAGGCGTCATCTGGTATCAAGGCAGGATACACCCTGGATGGACAGCCAACCCATCGCAGGGCACACACTCTCATTCACACACTATGGGCAATTTTCCAGAGATGCCAATCAACCTACCATGCATGTCTTTGGACCGGGGGAGGAAACCGGAGTACCCGGAGGAAACCCCCGAGGCACGGGGAGAACATGCAAACTACACACACACACACACAAGGCGAAGGCGGGAATCGAACCCCCAACCCTGGAGGTGTGAGGCGAACTTGCTAACCACTAAGCCACCGTGCCCCCCAGCCTGGAGTGTTGTTTTGTGTTATATTATATTTTCTATTATTACTAAAATATTCTTTACCCTTCAACAGAGACAGTGAAGTGACAATGTAGAGTGACTTTGGTCTTCTAGAATGACTGGGCAACTGAAATTTTATACTTCACTCATTCTGTAGAAGAAAAAACTTACATGAGCTTTCTCTCTCCGGGTCTCCAGGAGTTTGTCGAAATAATGCTGAGCTATTGGTGGATCTACATCCGTTAGCTTGGCTGCAGGGTGCTGTAGGGCCTCCAGAGTCTTCTTGGGATCTCCTTCATGAAGAGCCTCATTAATCAGACCAATAGCAGCGATTCCTGAAAACATGACGCATCAGAAGTTTGTGAAAGGTCAGAGACAACGATCTAAGATGATCAGGTTGTGGACTGAAGCTTATACGTGACTCACGCTCATGCTCCTCCTGAATCGTGCTGTTGACCTGATCCACACACGCCTGGATGTCGTTCCATGTCAGATATTCGTTGCCTTCTTCTCGCGCTGCATCCTTCAGGCGCATCAACTCCTCCATGTACCTGCAAACAAAACCAAACACCTGTTTGAACAAAACCAGGAAGGTACAAACACACCACCAGACAAATATCCCAAAACATCACAGTTTATCATATTTTTTATATCATTGCTTTGCTCTCATGGTTGTACGAGTGTGACATGTTCATGAGAAACCTATTTTAAGCCAGACAGAGTTACAAAATGCATGAACAAGGACTTACAACTCCTCACTTAAGTATTTACCCCTTAAATGTTCCTAGTGTATAGCAAACTGAAATAACCTGGAACTGAAACTCTTCTTCAGGATTATAGACCATTAATATAAGTTCCAATACAAGTTATTTAATACAAGTTAATAGGCAAAAACAAATCAATATAGTTGGCAAAATTTTGATGACTGCATAACTATTCACCCCCTTTTGCTGCAAAACCTAGAAATTGGTGCACAAGTGGTTTTATTTTTCAAGGCACTGTATAGTGGCCATTACATGATTCCCAGCATGTTAGATGTTTGCTTCTTGGGAAATGAACGTCTGCAAGATGCAATACCAGAATGTGGGCATTTTGAATGATCTGAACACATGTAAACTTTGTCTCAGTTTGCATACTTTTTATTATATTCTTTACCTAGTGTTGTGATGATGTCTTGGTCCAAATCTGCAGAAAATCTTTGGACATTTAAAAAAATTCCAAGTGTCTCCAAATATTGTGGCAATTTAAAAAATGGCAACTAAATGGAAAAAGATTGCCTCCTGTGGCACCAGTTACAATAGACCAAAGAATTCTTCCTTCTTTTATAAAGATGCCATTTTTATTGTGTCCTAATTGGAAAAATGGCAGGGTTTATAAATTATTGTTTATATTACATGCATCTTTAAAATTGCCAGTTCAATTCTAATGTCTATTGTTAATCCTCTAAATCTTCCACAACAATAAATTACATGCTCATTTTTTGCAATTACTGTAGAGAGAACTTAGAAATAAAAGGAATAGTGTAGAAAGCCTAAAAAAGGCAAAAAATAACCTGTACATGTGAATTTTATTTTGTGGTCTTGCCTGGAGCAGTGGAGTCAGTGAAATCACAATAAAGGTGATGAATTTTTAATAACACCATTACAAAGACCTATATAAACATACAGAGAAAATATAACCATGGCTTGCAGATGGCGGGACTCAGCTCTTATCAAAATGGAACTTTAGGCAGTTTGTTTAAGAGGTTTTTGCGAGGTCATCTGAGAACTGACCAAAAGCATTTGATATGGTAGATATCCGTGTTGCTTTATGGAGTTGACTATCCCATTTCAGCCACAAATCAGAGCTGTGTTGATCACAGCTTTACAAATCAACGTGGTGTGTGTGTGTCATGCCTATTTTTATGCAAACAAGTCCTAATGCTCATGGCAGTATGAGGCATGGACAATATACAGCGTGTGTGATAACAAAACAACAGCCATATTGTCTATTATATAATGTTTCTCATTAGCCGGAGCTTCCGCTCATTGCTAAACAGGAAATCATATAAAAGGTCATTGTTGTAGCTTGTAAATATAAAAACATGTTTTTTTCTGTAATAGGGAAAATGAGCTGAGTGAAATTTACATGCTCTTAAAAAATACAAATAATAATTGATTGTGGACATTTCCTCAGTAGACAAAAAGTTATGTGCATTTTACATGTCAGTGCTATTTTTTTGTTGTTGTTGTTTAATTTGGGCTTAAATTTTCCTAAACCTGAAAAAAAACCCATAAGAAGTGGCTAGCGTGTGACCGAGTGATTCGTACAGCAGGCTGGCAGTGCGTCTCACCTCTGGGAGTACTCTCCCTCCACATTACTGAGGCCTGTAACAGGGCTGCTCAGCTGTTTCCACAAAGCGCCTCGGTCTCCGACATCCAGAGCCTCGTTTATCAGCACCACCGATGACAGCATCTCAACGGCAACCAGCAGTTCCGGGTGAGTGAGCGAACCCTGATCAAGCGGATAAAGATACATGTTAGTCAGGGCAAGGGAACTCAATCTTACTTTAAGTGTGTGTATGTGTATTCTGACCTCTGGGCTTTGCTGCTGCAGGGTAAAGAGCTCTCTCTGGTAGAGTTCAGCGGCTCTCGGGTAGACAGCTGGGAGCTGAGCGTCTGGATTCATTAGCTCATTCACTGTGTCTTCAGCTACACCGTTCCTGATGGCAGCATTTATCCGCTGTACAGCTTGAAGCACTGAGAAAAGACACATGTTGGGTCAAAATAAAACGGACTCAAAGCCATTGAATCAACTGCAAAACACATGGTTTAATCTCACAATACTTGATACTTTTTGTCCAAATTTATTTGAATATCTGGAAATTTGCTTGACAAAAAAAAACACGTTTCATAGGCTCAAAAACATGTAGTTTTGTTTTTTTTTAAATAAAGTGCTGTGACAAGGAAGTACACAAACAGAGAGACATATTCATACTTTTCTGATAGCTGTCTGCAACGCTGTTGGCTGCATCAACGCCACTCTGCAGCTCTTCTTTGGCCAACGGCTCTCCTGGGTTGTTCTGAGCAACCAAAAGATGAGAGTTATATCCATTTTTTTACAAATATAAGCGAAAACAGCTTAGCTCTATTTTGTAACCCATTACCTGTTCTTTTGCTTCGCGGTCTGCCATCAGCTGTTTTAGGTACCAGCCTTTGTTCTTTGACTTGAGGGACTGCAGTCCCAATGCTGGTGATGAAAGCGCCTGGTAGAGCTTGTCCTCATCGCCACCGAATAGTGCCTGATCCACTGAAGTCAGGGAATTAGACACTGAAATACAGCAAAGAAAAGCGTCAGGACGGACAACGCTGACGTCAGGACGCCAAACGTGTATACAAGCAGAATATAGGAAACTTACAGTTAACTTTTTTGACGTTGCCCTGAATTTCAGCCTGAGTGAGCAGCTCCTCGTAGGCATCCCGTTCTGCGTCCATGTTTTCCCCGATCTAAAGCAGACACAGTGCTTAGGTCTTACACAATGATAGGATCATTGGGTTAATAAGACTGCGGCTCAGATTATGCAACTGGTTAAGATTGGTTAAGCTTCTCGTACCCTTTTCCTGGAGTTGGCCACTTTCTCTGATTTGGCCTGGTACAGCGTGTCCTGGTAGTGCTGGGCGGCTTTCTCATCCAGGTGAAGCAGCATGGCATTGGGGTTTCTCATAGCTGCCAGAGTGCCTGCAGGGTCTCCGTGGTCAATGGCTTCATTGATGGCGATCACTGCAGCATGCACTGAATCAAAGCAGCACAGCATCTTGTCAGCACTCTCTGTCTAACAAAGTTTCATACCTGAATGCACATTTGAGTTCTTGGCATTACTTCATAAGAGTTCGTCAGATGTGTGTGAGAATTATACTCAACATGTATAACAAAAACCTTTTCAGTACTGTTGGAATCAGAGTTGCAAATGTTTACACAGTAATAAATCAGGCATCATTTTAAAAAAAATCTTCTTTTCATTCTGAGATATTCTTCTAAGTCCTACGTCCCCTCAATTTGTCATTATTAGACGTATTTAAATTTAACACCAGCATGCAGTAACTTCCTGTTCCTGACATTAGTAAAAGTGAACTTAAATCAAAGGATTAGATTTCACAATGTTTGACTACGAGATTCTCTAATAGTGTTCTCCAACACTGTTTGTATCATCTTCAACAGCTTTTGGTTGCTCTCCTGATCTATTTTTTCTTCCAAAATATCTGTTCTTACAATTTGACCCAGATTTTATAACAGGGCCAGATGTTAAAGATTGGCCAAGCAGATGTGTCAAGAGAAATGGGAATTCACCGTCTTATTCGAATCAGCTCTAGGGACCAAGAAGGTCATGTCAAAACTTCAACATCTTGCTTTTGTCCTACCCCCTCACATACCCACTACCCCCTCACACCAAAAGCATCTTGAGACATCGTGAAACTCACTTGTAAATAAATAAGGAAATAGGAGATCCATTTTCCAGATCCCCCAAAAAAAAAACAATACAATTGACTGCACCTATAATTGATCATCTTTGATTGTGGAATATAAGAAGGATATGTGTATAAAACTCACAAGCTGCCTCGTCAACAGATAACTCGTTAGCCAGGATCCCGCCAATTTTGCTGAAAGCCGGCATCTGAATGTTGTACTTCTCCAACTCGATCTTCATGTTGTTAATCTCCTCCTCTGAAAGACGGAGATTAGGCATATGTGGGTCAAACGTGATAGTTTCAGACAAAACACAGGCTCTGCATGACCTCAATTTAGCCACAAAATTTGGGTTTATAAAAGGTTAAACATCACGTGTATGTTTCCAGTTCCACCAACAAGGTGCGGTAGTCGTGCTGATCTTAGAACAGGATTTAGTACTTATCACCAATTTAGTACTTTAGGACTTTTCCACCAGGAAAGGAGTCTCATTAGCAAAACGTGCCGGTCTGAAACCATGAAACGGCAAGTTGTTTCTGCCTGGTAGTTTGATTTTTCAGATACTAGACTAATGCTATTTACAGAATGGCACCAAATAAGGGAGCATGTAAACATACTGGACATTTTTTAATGATAGTGAGGGTTGGACATTGTTCTCAGTATGCGCATTCAAATCACAATCCCCTGCCATGAGCTTGGCAGGCTGAGCATGTTGGTGCGACAGGAAGTGACCGGAAAAGCTCACACAATCAGTAATAGTTTATACACTCCCAAAATTCCACCGAGTCCTTGAGGCTTCCTGCTGCTAATAGAAAACGAGTACAGAGGGTAACTGAAGCACACTGGGGTCACTCACCTGTGAAGGCCACTTTGCCGTACAGGTCTGCGATCTGTGGGGCTAAGCCTAGCTTGAACAGGTACAGGCTGAAAAGAAATAAAAACAGGCTGAATTACAGGAAGAGGTCTGGTTTATTTCTGTACAAGCTCAACAGGAATTAATCACAGTATGCAGTGATGCATTACTTTTGACTTTCAACACCTTCTCACAAACACGTTTGAGCAGGAGTTACATCGGTGTTGTTAAAAACACCTACAGTGAGATGCAGTTCTTTTCCAAACACAAACCCCCCTGCCTTTCAGCCCACAACAGACCCTGGCCAACCTCTCTTCCCTGCTACACTTTGTGCAATTTCCTGCTTCTGCAAGGTAAGATTTATGGCCTGTGGTCTGTGTATCCACTCACCGTAGGACTGGAACTAACTGTTAAACACAGCTTGCACTAGCTTTTCCGATGGAAACTGCTATTAAACATACAACACACGCTAAACGTCTCCTGATCAGACAAGCTTGAAATTTAACGGCACCTTCACATTGCAGAAATGTGAACACTTCCTTCACCAAACTGTCAAATTTGGACCTGCCTCTGCCTCTACATTTGGGAGATGTATTAGTGTGCAGGTTTGCAGAGCAGGGTGGAATAGCTAGAAAAAAAATTCAAATTTTAATGACCTTTAATTATCCCTTTTCTACTGTCTAAGGTTTTTCACACTGTTTTGTGTAAAATCTAAAAAAACAAAACAAAACAAAAAAAAACTGTTGAGTGAAAATCTTAGCATCAATCCAGTCCATCTGACACTGTATACTATATACATACTATACATATATACTGTATACTGGCAAATCTGCACTTGTTTCTATGTACGTTATGAATAAAGGGCCAGTGACTTCATAAAAATTCAAACAGGGCTTATGTGCAGACACACACACACACACACAGGCAGACACACACACACAGGCAGACACACACACACAGGCAGACACACACACAGGCAGACACACACACACACAGGCAGACACACACACACACACAGGCAGACACACACACACACAGGCAGACACACACACACACACAGGCAGACACACACACACACAGGCAGACACACACACACACACACACACACACACAGGCAGACACACACACACACACACACACACACACACACAGGCAGACACACACAGGCAGACACACACACAGGCAGACACACACAGGCAGACACACACACAGGCAGACACACACACACACACACACAGGCAGACACACACACACAGGCAGACACACACAGGCAGACACACACACACAGGCAGACACACACAGGCAGACACACACACACACACACACACAGGCAGACACACACACACACACACACACAGGCAGACACACACACACACACACACACAGGCAGACACACACACACACACACACACAGGCAGACACACACACACACACACACACACAGGCAGACACACACACACACACACACACACAGGCAGACACACACACACACACACACAGGCAGACACACACACACACACACACAGGCAGACACACACACACACACACACAGGCAGACACACACACACACACACACAGGCAGACACACACACACACACACAGGCAGACACACACACACACACACAGGCAGACACACACACACACACACAGGCAGACACACACACACACACACAGGCAGACACACACACACACACACACAGGCAGACACACACACACACACACACAGGCAGACACACACACACACACACACAGGCAGACACACACACACACACACACAGGCAGACACACACACACACACACACAGGCAGACACACACACACACACACACAGGCAGACACACACACACACACAGGCAGACACACACACACACACAGGCAGACACACACACACACACAGGCAGACACACACACACACACAGGCAGACACACACACACACACACAGGCAGACACACACACACACACAGGCAGACACACACACACACAGGCAGACACACACACACACAGGCAGACACACACACACACAGGCAGACACACACACACACAGGCAGACACACACACACACAGGCAGACACACACACACACAGGCAGACACACACACACACAGGCAGACACACACACACACAGGCAGACACACACACACACAGGCAGACACACACACACACAGGCAGACACACACACACACAGGCAGACACACACAGAGAGACAGTAAATGGATTCAGTGTATGTCTGGAGTGGTGTGTGAGGAACATGTGGTGTACCTGAGTGCATGGATGCAGTAGATGCAGCGTGGCATGTTCTTCCTGTCGTATATATCTGTGGTCTCAGGATAGAAAATCTGAGGAGGGGGAGGGGAGACAGTAGAGCCTGGGAGTGAGCAGTTTAGTGAGCATACACTGAAAGCTCTCTATTGTCATCACACAAACGCTGAGCTGTTAGGCAAGCTGGATCATGTTCTAGATGCCTCTGTGTGCTGAAGGATATTCATTCAGTGGGCATGTTAGTTAGTGAACTGTGACTGGGTGCTTCACCCAAGACATAAATATAACATCTGTAGTACAGGCAGGGCATATCTCATACTCTGATGTTATATGTATTTTATATACACGTGCGTGTATATGTGTGTGTATATAGATATATATAATATAATATATATATTATAATATACGATGAGTGTTTAATGATTTGAACAAGACAGCTAACTTCAAAGTTCTCAATTAGATTTAACCTTGGCCCAGACACTTACCAGTGTACCACTTCTTCCTAATTTACATTCTCACTCCTCACTGATTTTCTGCTGCATGTGTCTCATAGCTAGAGACAGCAGAGATTTGGGCTATTTACATGTGAATGTTTTTTCTCTACATTGTACACAGGCCCATTCAAAATGGCTAGATCTCCAGTACGTAGGTCTTAAAAGTAGGACAGCTTCCAATACTTTTATTAAAGAGATTTTAACATGACTGTAAAATGTGTTGGGAGGAGGGGACACTATCATGAGCCACTAATTGAATATCAGACTCGAGTACAAAACTAAAAGAATAAAACATCAGATACAGAACCTAGGTAATTGGCACAAAAATAAGAGGTTAGTTCTATTTTGGCTGAACAAAATAGGTGTTTCAAGACAATATGTACCGGTACCTTAATGTTAACAATAGCATGGAAGTATATCTGAAAAGGTTTGGGAGATAATCTCCTTTTAACTTTACAGTTCACTTCCTGATTGATGATTTTGTGCTTGACCGTTTAATCTGATTAAATAAACCATGTCTGTCACAAGGACTATATACGTATGTCCGAGTCCAGAAGCTGTTTCTTGCTCTATAGTAGTAGCTTGTTAGCTCATTAGCAGAAAACATGGCTTATCAAGGTGTGTTTGTGTGTCTTCCTGCACATTATTCTTTTTTCTTATATCCTATCCCTAACCATCTCTTGGCTGAGAAAACAATTTAAGAAAAAATAGAATTTGTGAAATATGTGGGTCAGGCAATATTTAAAGAAGTATTTATGGAACTTGGGGCATTTTAATATTGGAATTAGTTGCTTCCTCATACTTAGTGAGAACACAATTCCATCTTCATACAATGTTTGGGTTTCTCCATCAGTAAAAGAATAATGTGGTCAGTTTAATATAGTTTGCTAAGCTACTATAAGGTTTGTTTAGGATCGAATGTGAGACATTTCTTGACCACTTAAGGCATTTATTTAAAACAGTTCAACATGACAATGCTATAATTTACCATGTGTAAACATAGATAATCAAAATCACAGCTAAAATGCTATTTTATTAGCTAGTAACCATTTTCCAGCAAACCTTTTCCCAAAAACATCACCCATTATCCACACTTCTTACCTTGGGAAGGCCTTTATCAGCCATAGCATTCAGCCACTGGATCACATTGTCTGTGTGTCTGAAGTGGAGTCCAGTTGCCTACAAGCAGAGCATTAAAAAAAAAAACATAAATTCCTCACAGGTGATATAATGAACATTGTGGGTTTTATTTCTCCCTCTGCTCTTACTTTGTAACGCGTCTGTTCACGGTCATAGATCCTCTTCAAAGAGACAACCTGTGGGGCAAAGAAGTTGCCAAGTTTTGCCAGGTATACACCATTTCGCAGGCCTTCCTCCAGTTCGGTGGTGGGGGGAAGCTCCTCATCCAAACAGGCCTCCATCCAGCTGAGCGCACACACAGATACACACACACACACAGACAGTAAGCATGAAGATTTGGACTGATGCCAATAATACAAGGCACTGTGTTTAAAAAAAATGATTTAAATAACAGGATTGAAAGCTTAAGGCTTTGATAGTAAGCTCTGAGTGTGGGAAATATAAACACTGTGCTAGTTTGTAATGATCAGATTACATTAATACATCGGTAACATTTGCTACTTGGATCTGCATCTGAAACTTGCATGCAGTGAGTGCAAAAGATTCTCTGATGATTTTAGCAACATCAAAGTCTTCTGTTTATATCAGGACAAATTAGGTATAGTGAGACTCGGGTATGTTGGAAAATCACATAACATTATAAAGCACAAAAATATACAGTATAACGCAACAGAACAGAATCTAATAGAAATAAAAATAGATTTCCCATTATTACTACACACAGCTAGAGAAAGACAAGATTAGATGACCTCATCATAACCCTACACCAAATGTCAGCCACATACTTTCATTATCTGAACAAGAACAAGCAGACAGCCAACAGCATTCCTCTGATATTACTGCAGTCTTACATGTCCTGTGAGATCCTTGATTCTCAGCATTTGTCTGTTATCAAGACGGCAGAGCAAAAAATGTCTGTTGTTACCTCACACAAGCCTGAGGTTCTCTGGTCATAGTATATTATTTTACTGTGTAAATGTGAGAGCCTACTAGTTTAGTCTGAAGTGGATTTTTTGTTTTCAGCTCAACACCACTGCATCTGTCATCAACAGATCTGAAAGATTCTGACCCATAAAACTGTTGCAGTTTCAAAACAGTTTTTCAATATTGCACAAGTGCTGAATCCGCTAAATAACCTTCGAAACAACATTTCTGCTGACTGCAGAGAAGACACTGAAACTGGCAAAATTATTTCTTTATGATGCTAAGAATAAAGACATGAAGGTTAAGCAAGACTTGTGCTTTTGGCATACTGAAAGCAATACTCCAGCAGTTTATAGCATTTTTAAGGCATAGGCAATTACCTCTCAAAAAACTCAAACCTCTCTTAACCTGTATTCACAAAAACTGCCCACAGGTCACTCATGCCACTTAAATGGCATTACTAAAATGTAGGAACTGAAATTACGAGTAGGGAATTAAAGAAGCCTCAGACCACACACACACACACACACACACACACACACAGTAATTTGGATCAAGTTTCGAGTGAGTCGTAACGAGTTGCTGTAGGAGACTTATTCATTCATTCATTCATGTAAAGCTGAATTTGTTATAAAGTCACACATTCTAAATCATTTATTTGATTGAATTCAACAACTGCCCCAATATATCTAACTCTCATATCATATCTTCAAAGAAAAGAAAGTTTAACTTCCACGAAAGTTTATTGCTTAATGTTCATTTGCTGACTAATTTCAAGTGATTTCAAACAACTTCTACTTTGGAGAAAAACGATGTAACTCATTATGTAAAAATGGAACTGCTTTTCCCAGAAGGAATCCTCTCCTTCTCATCTCAGGAATAATGAATCTCACATGCAGCAACTTCAGAAACGCCCCTCACCAGTTTTCTACAGAAACACCACAATTACACTTGGTGAGTTGGCGTCTTCTGCTTTTAAACGCTTGAGCTAGCAGTTGGCAGTTCAAATAGCTTGTGCTTACACACACAACACAGTGTTAGTTCAGGTCCTCCACCCAGAGTCTTCATGCACCCCGGTCTCACACAGACTCCACATTCAAGAAGACAGACTCCTGGCCTTTCAGCTCCACTGGAAACAGCCGTCCTTTCACTCTCTCACATTGACATTTACACACTAATGAATTTTTATAAAGGGACACACCCGGCTGGACCCACACCCACACCCACACACCCACACACACATTAATTAGTCACTGCCATGAGCACGGCTGGAGAACTTCAATAACTTTTGTCCAAGATGAGAACATGTGCCAGGAGCTCCAACCGAGACTGGGTCTGTTTCTAATTACTGTTTGTCTTTGGAGTTTAGTGGAAGAGGAATGATATCAGAGGAGACAATAGTAAGAGTGGCTGTGAAACTGCATCTGGTGGGTGGCTTCCTTTCTGTGTGCAGCAGGAAAGTGTAAGTCACACAAGTCAGGGGTCAATCCGATAGGAAGAGGCAGGAGCACCAAGAGTGTCGATGGAGGATTTTGCTTAATTCATCATGTTTTCAGAAAATAAAACGGAGCTTAAACTCCATCAGCAAGACTCAATGCAATGAGTGTAGCAGATCAGGGAAAAGTTCTAGCAAAAACAAAAGTAACAACTGCGTTGTACTGTTAGCTTCAGTGCTACAAGGCTAACAAAGCTAAGTAGTAAGTGAAGCTTTCGGCTGATTTTGCATAGGAAAACAAAAGGTCCAAAAATACATCCTGATATATGCTTAGATTTATTCACAAATGTTACTTTACCTTACAGACTTGTAGCACTAGTGAAGAACTAAGCACACACCAAAAATGTTGAGATCATTGGAAAATTTGATACAATTTTTTTAAATATTTTTTTTCCCAGAAAAGTATTTTCTGGATGAACTGCTCCTTTCGAAATCTCATGGCACGCATGATGCACATTTTTCCCTGCTCACTGCTAGAGCATTCCATGGCTGCAGAGCACAAACACTCATTTCCTTGCTTATATAAAATACTTCAAAGGCTGTTGGTTTATCTACTTACTCCACCAATCAAATCGCAGTGCAGAGTAAGGGGTGGAGGTGCAGGAGACGTCAGAATTATTATGACTTACAAAGAAAAGGTGAGGAAATATAAATCTAGGGCCTGATAGGGTTTGAGGACTGGGTGTGTCTGCATTGGTGTCTTCATATGACCGAGTTAGTGACGAGAGGCAAATCTGTGGCAAGAGTTATCTGACTACAGTGAAATATTGAGGGGAAAGACACACCTGTCCCCCTGTCTCGCCCTCTCAATCATTTCTCATTCTCTTCCTCTGCAGTTTAGCACTGAATCTCAGCCCTGGTGCGATGATGCAGTTAAAAGCTTTGCATCGGATTGAAATGACAGTGAAAACATTGACAATACGAAATTGTTGTTCAGATACTACCAAAGTAATGCCACACCAGACAGAGAGAGAGAGAGAGATAGACTTAAAAAGAAACACAAATACGGTAGCTAAACAGAAACAGAGGACTCTGTCTTCACTGCATTATGGTCCAGATGTGAAACCCTATCCTTCAGACTCGTCTCTCACCAGGATCTTTCGCATGCTCTGTTTACCAGAAATTTCTTAACATGCATGTCACTTCTCTTAAGTAGTCACACTTGTAATGGAGAAGTTAATCTATTAGTGTGAAATGTAGTGTGTGTCAAACCAGGCACTAAGATAAGCATTATGGAATTATTATAATGGCTACTAATAGACAAATTGTAGAAATGTGTTATTTAACAATGAAAAACATGGCTGCTTGTACAGTGAAGCTTTCTCTAAGGCAATGTTAATTAATTTATGGACAGAGTCAGAAGCTTTTTGGTATGGAGCGCAGAGGACTGTGGCTTTCACGGCTTCTCAAGACTGTCGCAAGATGCTTTTTTTTCCCCTTATTCTTCAAATTTGTTCTTTAACTTCAACAGAGATAGAAGGAATGATGTTTTTAACCACACCGTAAGTGCTGAAAACTTTTTCCACGGGATAATCCACAATATCAAATATAATCACAAACAGATAAAAAAGAACAATCACTATCTTGTTGATTATTCTCTCATAACACCATGACACACTGCGACATACTGTAAAGGGTGTGGTCATTTGTTAGACACCTCATGGTTTGACTATCTTTTGATTGACAGCCAAGGATGAGCCTTGTGGCCATACTGACTAATCTATACTGTGAATCTATGAATATACAATGTTGACATACTTTCTTAAGAAATCTGTGTGAAAGAGTGTTTTGTTTGCCCAAAAACACAGAAAACACAAGAATTACAATGTCACTAAAACTGATTTTTTCCACCACTCATTTTTAAAGCAGACAAATTTTCCACTCTGAAAGAATGTATTGTCCAGAAAATATGGTAACTGTTCTGCTCAATAGACCGAGTGTGTTTTTTTTTTTCTTTCTTCTTCTTTTTCAAGATTGGTAACACAGCTGTGACCTGAAAGCTCACACAGATCAGTAACACAGCTGTGACCACAAAATACGCTCTATGGACAAAGTGCAAAGAACCTTTCATAGGACCAGAAGTGACATTATCTCACTGCCACATATTCTCACGCAGAAAACGAACGATAAACTAAACATCGAGTTGACACAAGTCAGCCTGAAATTTAGACACTCAGCAAGCCAGAGGGAGAGAGAGAGAGAGAGAGAGAGAGAAGGAGAAAGAGGGATGAAGGGAGAGGGTAGACAAACATGAGGGTGTGTGCCTTTTCCTGCTCAAACAAGTGAGTGTGCTTTGGGGAATTGAATGTGTATGCAGCAGTGCTTCAGCCACAAGGCTGAGACACCAGGATTGGCTGGTACATGCATGCTAGCAGATCTCACGTCTCTCTCATTCAAAGCAAAATAGCACTGAACTATTTTAGCATTCTCAGTCATCTTGTTTGATGTTAAACATCCTGTATAAGCCTCAACCTTAACCATATGTGAAACAATGAACATGAATAAGGTGGATTACTTCATCCATCATTTCTTTCATTCCACCGGTAGATTAACTAAGCAAACACTGTCTAAGCCCAAAAAAAACAACAACAAATAAATATCATTAAAATAATAACAAGATAAATTGT
Source organism: Tachysurus fulvidraco (assembly GCF_022655615.1). NCBI lineage: Eukaryota > Metazoa > Chordata > Actinopteri > Siluriformes > Bagridae > Tachysurus > Tachysurus fulvidraco. Next base: position 9,862,673 of record NC_062518.1, read on the forward strand.
TTTGCATTGTATTGCATTGTATTATTATGAAAATTGTATTTTCTTTTCTGTTATTAAAACCTGAAATCCAGAGATTACGGACTTTAATCCAACCTTCGTGCTGTATTCTTTGTGCACAAGCCCTGAAATCTGACATCACAGCCAGCCGTCACTGTGAGGTGTAACACTGCAGACTTTCATCACATCACCCATATCATCTAAAATCACTAGTCAAATTTTACCTCAAAACCGGAAGGGTAAGCTTTTGAGTTTCATGTTTTGCTGTGCTGTGCTGTTCCAACAGGCCCGGGTTTTACACACTCCCTACTGATGTGCACACGCTTCACTACTGCAGCTAAGCAACATAGAGGTAATAATAGATCACTCAAGCTTAAGGAAAGTCTCTAGGAGCAATATTTGCTATCATTATCTAAAAGGTTTACGGTTAGAATAATCCAGGGAAGGATATTTTTCCAGAGCAATGTTTACATAATAAATAAAAACGGGACACGGTTTTGCCAGAGGCAATAAGACAAATGCCTAATTTATATTAAAGCGTTAGTTTGCACCTCCAGTATAGTGAAAGTTCACATCCTCTGTATTGCCCTCCACAGAGCCCTAGTACTTTTATAACATAACAGGAAATTACATAAAACTGTTTTTGTAATCAAGAGGTAATGCACATAGCAGAGAAAAAGAAGAAACAGGCTAACCAGTTTCCCCTTTTACAATCTTGAATAATTTGTTGTTTGCTAAATGAATTCCTCTCTTATCAGGCATTATCATACAGCTCAAATTATACCACAGTAAAATACCGAAGAACATCTGAGTAAATAGTTTTATCATCATTTCAACATAACTAATTCAAGTGAGTCGAGAAAACAACAATTAAGTGTCTTTATGAAAACTCTACCAGCGACTTCAACGTGTCTTTATCGTACGACTCTATGGATCTGTACTGAACCATTCATCCATAGACATTTACTCTGCTGATGTTCTAATGCTGGTGTTAAAGAGTGCTGTCTACAACCTCGCTCTAAAATTTCCCTTATACTGCTTTCACACAGACGTTCATTTTATCACTGCAATCACCAGTCACTGAACTATGAAGTTGCTTGTAGGCATTGCTCTTATTGGTTTCCATAGCAACAACCTTTATCAGTGGTTGGCACTAGCATTCCAAATCAGTTTCCTGTCTCTAAAATGAAACATTCTTGACAGAGAGTTTGTGCGTTTGTGTATAAAATTCAGCAGCACATACATGCATCATATCATACGAGATTAAAGGAGAAGCAGTGACTGCTCTTCTCTTCTGTCTCCACTCTCATTGGTAGCTGCTGCACCAAGTCGCTCCGTGTTTTCATAAAAGTTAGCTTCTCAACTTTATCCGGTCACCAAACCTACATCTAGTTGCCAAAGTTTGCTGAGAATCTGTGACTCTTATCCAAAATGAAAAGATCTCCGGTCACTTTGTCGCGGTGAGTTGCTGTATGTGTGAACGCAGCACAAGATGTTCAGCTGGGTTCAGATCTGTTGACTGAAGCAACCATAGCATGAGATCATTTTCATATTCACCAAACCAAGCTGCCCAGTCCAGTCCCATCAGTACAGAAATGTTACATCACAGAATAATGGGTGATGCTTCGTTCTTGGTTTTAATCACATCCAAATAAATAATCCAAAAAAAACAACACAAGCCAGTGTTTTTTCAGGTCCAGCAGCTGTTTAAGAGAGATGTACAATTAGATAACTGATGAGAAATTAAGTGTTTTTATTCCCTCGGTCTGAAATACAACACAAACAGAAACTCGTATCTTCCACATGACATTTTGAAAAACCCCAACATGTAAAATGTCACTAAACGTCGATACAGATAGCAATGCCATAACTAAAGACCTGGCATTTACATGGAAGGGAAAATTCATTATAAATAGGAAGTACTGTGAGTGAACGACATGCCACACCTCAGTCTTTACCTGAGCAACAAAGAATTTAACAAAAAAAAAAAATCCCATAACACTAACAAATTCACATACATAAGACTGTACAGTACTCTTTTTCCCCACCTCCAGTCCATTTGCTGCTGCATACAGCACTGTTTTTCTCGCTTACAGTAAGCCACAATTAACAGCAAACAAAATGAAAGCTCTTGTGCAATATGCTGACTAGCGGGTGGGCCGAGTGCCGAAACCACACGTCGCACGCCAAACTACCCACCAAACCACCCTATAGACTTCTTGATATGATTTGCACTTAGATTACGTCAAGAGGCATAGTAAAGCTAACGAAGGTAATTCATATATAGGGTTTTATTAATACAGAGTTTATACACAAAGTTTTAGCTGCTATACAAAAGAAATAAGCCATAACAAGAACTAGCTTGTGTCGCAGACATTCCAATGTTAAAAGTGTTCAATTGAAATGTGATCTCTGGTAAACTCTAATCTTAGCAGCAGCATTTAGTCATTCTGTATCATTTAAGAGAATAAGTCTCATGAGGCTCCAAAGAAATACTGATTTCGTTTTGTTAAGACTTGCATGTAAGCCAGTGACACGCCATAGTGAATAGTCAATATTGGTTGGAAAAAGCCTGATCAGCATTTCAGCCACGATCACAAGGTCACGGTGTGAAATTTTCATATTACTGCATACCTACTGCTTTAAATTCTTAAATACAGAAAGCAGAAAAAATCATCATTGCTGCATTCATGGCCAAATCTCATGATTTTAAAAAGTACTGTATGATAACGAATGCTATTTGAACAAAGTATCTAAACAGCAAGTATTCAAATGTTACCTTTTAATCAAGAACCCAGGGTTTGCCCTTTAAACAAAAAAAAAGGTAGCACATGGAAGAATAACAAGGTAGACTGATTTGCATTATACAGACAAAAGACAACATGTTACATCAAGGAGAGTCTCTCACTCTCTCACACACACACACACACACACACACACACACACACACACGCGCGCACAACAAATCACAAGACAGACGTTATATCAGCGTGAGAAATTCCACATCTATTTACAGGCACAGCAGTACAGCGAGTGTAGTTGCACGCAGGCTTTTTTGTTTCTCAATCTTATTTCACCTGCAGGTGAATTCTCTAATGTAGTCTATTACGCATGACCACATACTGTGTGCATTCCAGACTGCAAAGCCAAGCCTTAATGGGGAAAGCTGACATTCTTAACAACTGTGGACTAAAAGCAAAACTCAACCTAGAGTACTAGTGCTGTTACTGGGAATTCTGGGAGTTCTGATGTTCGGACACGTTGGCTGTTTACGGCTGGGATGTGAGAAGGCAGACAAGAGGCTATTTAATCATAGAGAACATAACCATGTTTCAAATATCTGGATTAATCAACATGGAAGGTTCTTCATGTACTGAACAGCATTTTCACGCTATGATAAGCTAGTCTAAAAAATAGCACTGTATCCTGCACAAAAAATGTCTAAAAATATTATAACTACATATATATTTTAGATTATAATTATAAATCAGCATTGATAAATTATACTATTTCATACAGTATAAATTGTTAATGTTGTTCATTATATATAATTAATAAATAAATAGAATAAAAAAACAAGCATATTTAATATAAATAATTAACAATACAAATTGACAAATTATTATTGTTATTTTTATTAAAAATCTATTTCTAGGCATATTTAATTTTTTTTTATTACTAATTATTAGCGGGTTATTTTGTTTGATTCTGGAAGGAATTAAAATTATTTGGCAACAGAATAAGAATCTTAAGATTATTAATATCTTATATTAATAAGATTAGGAAACGTTTTTAATAATCCTATTATTGTTTTATTCCCATATTCTTAGAAATTCTAGAACGGTTTAAACAAGACGAAAGCAATTGATTATTCATATTTTGCAGTGTATAAATGAATCTTTAAAAAAAAAAAGCTGATCAAAATGAAAGAAAATTTACAATTGTCAATATTTATCACAATAACATAAGCTAAAATATAATAAAATATAATAAAAAAAAGTACATTGACAGCTGTTTTGTTTAGTTCTGGTCTGAAACTTTGTTTATAGATTAAACAGCTGCAAAAATCGCTGGACTCCGATTCAGTTGAATCCAAAAAAAAAAAAAAAGAGGGTGTGAAATGCCTGGATATTCAAAATGAGACAGTTTTTCAAACAAACAGGTGAGTGTTTTAAAAAAAAAAAAAAAGTAGTTGTTCAACCAAGGGCATGTTTGGTGTTTGCATATTTACATCATCACCAGATTTACAAGCGTAATTAAAATAAATAATAATTGATGTCTCTCATCTATCCCCCCCAAAAAAAAACCTTTTGCAGGAGTATTTGCTCACCCAAACAGCTCAAGACACATCTACTAAAGTAACATGATGTAGACATGCTGATGGAAGCCTTCGTGCTAGAGAGGCAGCCATCTTGGAAAAATGGAATACTTTTCTGTTTATTAATCTTACCATAATTTGGGATGTTTCATTTTCTAAGCCCCAGCCATTCAAAGTCTGAAGAAATAATTGTTGCAAAGATTACTTTTGGGAATGTAATTATGGAAAACTATTTGCAGGAGGAGACGGACAGGGAGCAAACACATCACGACGTGTCTTGGGTGCTTGGCTACACACGGTGGGAATAATAAATTGTGTACATCTTTTTCTCCAAAACAATACTTTCATTTCCTAATATCATAAAATTAAGTATAATTAGCAGATGAACAAAGTGCAAGCAATATAATGTACTCTCTTTCTCTCTCTTATACACTCACTACCTCTGACAACACAGACACCGGAACCAGTCTCTATGACAACCAAGGGTTTCTATGGTTACACAGAGAGATACTCAAAATCAACAGAGTATGACTCACTTCCTCTTGAACTCAATGAGTGTGAAACACGCATGTGCGTTTGTGTGCAAGTGTGTGTGTGTGCGCGAGTGAGTGCAGGAGTCTTTATACAGAGTGTATATTCACTATATAGACTTTGCATGCTGCAGAATTAAGTAAAAAATATATAAATAAATAAACACATTACACAATATTGATTACAGATAATCATGATCTAATTCTCAGCTCAGCTCCTTCACATCCATGTTCAGTGTCTACCAAGAAACAGCTCTCCCTACACAATTACCACGCGCACACACACACACAGGCTCACTCGCGCACACACACACACACACACACACACACACACACAGGCTCACTCGCGCACACACACACACACACACACACACACACAGGCTCACTCGCGCACACACACACACACACACACACACACACAGGCTCACTCGCGCGCACACACACACACACACACACACACACACACAGGCTCACTCGCGCACACACACACACAGGCTCACTCGCGCACACACACACACACACACACACGCTCACTCGCGCACACACACACACAGGCTCACTCGCGCGCACACACACACACAGGCTCACTCGCGCGCACACACACACACAGGCTCACTCGCGCGCACACACACACACAGGCTCACTCGCGCGCACACACACACACAGGCTCACTCGCGCGCACACACACACACAGGCTCACTCGCGCGCACACACACACACAGGCTCACTCGCGCACACACACACACACAGGCTCACTCGCGCGCACACACACACACAGGCTCACTCGCGCGCACACACACACACAGGCTCACTCGCGCACACACACACACAGGCTCACTCGCGCACACACACACACAGGCTCACTCGCGCACACACACACACAGGCTCACTCGCGCACACACACACACAGGCTCACTCGCGCACACACACACACAGGCTCACTCGCGCACACACACACACAGGCTCACTCGCGCACACACACACACAGGCTCACTCGCGCACACACACACACAGGCTCACTCGCGCACACACACACACAGGCTCACTCGCGCACACACACACACAGGCTCACTCGCGCGCACACACACACAGGCTCACTCGCGCACACACACACAGGCTCACTCGCGCACACACACACACATTTTCCTAATTAAAGCGCTGTGTGTAATTATATATGACTTGGAATAACAGCTGAAGCATGCTGAGTTGTTCACTATCAGACTTGTTTATGTAGTTTCTAAAACTGTTATCTACAATAATAGCAGCCTTGATGAAGTTGGAATGACTTTTAGGGTCACATGATGTATAAACATCAGACTTCAATAGGAGGTGTGTCCCAAATGTCTGAGACCTCAACTGAACTTTGTTTCACTAAATTGTCCCCTAAGCCTGCTGATGATAAACTGAACTGAAGTTATTATTACTGTTGTGTGTACACTCGCGCACACACACACACTTGCGCGCGCACACACACCCTCACTCTCACACACACCCTCACTCTCACACACACCCTCACTCTCACACACACCCTCACTCTCACACACACCCTCACTCTCACACACACCCTCACTCTCACACACACCCTCACTCTCACACACACCCTCACTCTCACACACACCCTCACTCTCACACACACCCTCACTCTCACACACACCCTCACTCTCACACACACCCTCACTCTCACACACACACACTCACTCTCACACACACACACTCACTCTCACACACACACACTCACTCTCACACACACACACTCACTCTCACACACACACACTCACTCACACACACACACACTCACTCTCACACACACACTCACTCTCTCACACACACACTCACACACACTCACACACACTCACTCACACACACACACACACACACACACACACACTCACTCACTCACTCACTCACTCACACACTCACTCACTCACTCACACACTCACTCACACACTCACACACTCACTCACACACTCACACACTCACTCACTCACACACTCACTCACACACTCACTCACACACTCACTCACACACTCACTCACACACTCACTCACACAAATCAAGAGTTGCCAGTACACCTAACAGGATGTTTTTAGAGACAGAAGAAAAGCATGCAGACTGTAACCTAATCTCTGAGACCCAGGAGCTGTGAGGCAGCAACAATTCCCCCCCTGCCCCTGATCTAGCAGATGCACTGCTGATTGTATAGAGTGGTGTTGAAAAAACAACATCCATAAACAAAAAGGAACTGTTCTTAGGGACAAGAGAATAAGAAATAAGCTGCAGCAGCTGGTACAAACAAACTGCACAAAACATTACAATAACTGTATCGGGTTACACCTAACTTTGTCTTTACCAGTAAGAAAAACACAACAGACTGTGAGTTAATTCAGTTGGGATGGAACGATATTTACCGCTTTGCCTCTTCCAGGTGGCACAGGTACTCGTAGGCCATGTTCTGCTGTCGTCGCTCGTCCATCTCCTCGGCCGTGAGCCGCTCCATGCCATCCAGCACGGCTGCAAGGGAGAACAAGCATGTCTCACACAATGAGAACAAACACACACCAAAACACACATTACCGACTCTCAGTACACACAGAACACAAACAAACAGACATCTTGTTTTTAACAGAGCAACAGATTACTAGATTAGATTAGATTCAACTTTGTCATTGTGCAAGGTACATCTACAGAGCCAATGAAATGCCGTTAGCATCTAACCAGAAGTGCATAGATGGCTTATTTACAAGTGACAGTGTAATAATAAATAAGGGTATGAGGTTATACAGAAGTGTAGTAATATGTACATGTAACTGAATAAGAGTAAATATAGTGTGGGTACATTTTACTACTGTGTGAGATGATGATACATTTGTGAGCTGCAGTGATGGTGCTTTTTACTTCCTGTATGCTGAAATGATTTAAGTGCTTCTGCAAAGCTTGTGAAAATCTAATTTATTACACTGCTACTCATACTGCAGCGCTGCGATAACACACCATTTATCAGCAAAACTTGGCAAAAACACACCCGTCTGTCTGTGATTGTGTCTAAACTGTGCTCAGGATACGGTGAAACGTTAACATGCAGCTAATGTGAGAAATCAGTGGGTAATGATTTTGTTTTTAAAAAACCAAATAGCATGATATACAGAAATGAGAAATATAAAGAAGACAGAGAGATATGAGACAGAGAGACACAGAGAGATAAGAGGAAGACACAGAGAGAAGAGAGGGATACGGCGACAGACACAGGAGAGAGAGAGAAAAGAGAGACAGATAAAAAATAGAGAGAAATGACAAGGAGAGAAGAGGAAAGAAGGTTAGAGTTAGTTAGTTGCTATAATTTACTGCCATGTCAGCTACTGAGGCTATGAAAGAAAGTTAGAGAAGAATAAGAAGAAAACATGCACATACAAGAAAGAAAGACACAGAAATACAGGCACAATGAAGAGAGAGAGAGAAACAGATGGAGAGAGACCAAGAGACAGGTATAATGAGGAAAACAGAGACCGTGAAAGAAACATTAAAAAAAATATAATAGCAAAAGAGTGAACAAAAAGAAATAGAGAGAAGTGAAAGAGGTGTGTCCCTTCATTAATCCCCATTACTTCACTATACTTCAGCTCAGTAAAAGACAGGAAACCGCTTCATCACTTCCTACCTGCAATGCAAATTTAGCTATTTTACAAAACTCAAGATTACTTAAAACTTAAGAGATTTTTTTTTTTTACAACCCAAAATTTTTGCAACTACCCCCGAGTTGACGTATTTACCATCTCGGGTATCCTATATACATCTATATATATATTCTATATATCTAATTACATGATCATCTTCACCCTGCAGAGAAGTGAGAAATGTTTGTTAACGTGACTGCAGTCTGTCTCATGCAGTGTACAGGCTGAGTCTGGCCTTCAGTAAAACCGGACACATCATGGAGCATCAGCTTCACCCTATATCACATAAACAACTCCATGATTTCATGTTAGGACTAAATACTCCAGCCTGTACAGTGACCCAAAGATAAATAACTACTTTTTCTCGTCACTGGGGTGGAAAAAAATCTATGGTGTTTTTCACCTTCAGTAGTTTTAATAAAAATAAAAAAAAAACACATAATAATAAAATAATAATGTGCTGCAGGGATCATTTAAACTAACCAAAAAAAGCTAACCAAAGCTGTACTTCATGCACCTTAGTGGAAGATACATAATAAAAACCAAGTCCTACAGTTATATAAAAAATAATATTTATACATCATCTAGGAGCTCTACTTATAATATTATATAAGCCGAGCTACATTGTTTATTTATTTATGTATTCACTGGGTAGATTATTTAGATTATATAGATTAAACCAAACTTCAGATGTAACTGCTTAAGAGAAATGGTTAGTAAAATGCGGAAGTGCTTCACCACGCTGATGCAGTCATAAACCCATGAGAAATGATGTAACTTAGTATTACAAAAAAAAGAATCTGTATCACTTTATCTTTGGGTTTGTTTGTTTTTGTTTTTTCCCCCAACTTTCCTATTATCTTAAGTCTAGGATCTTTTTTTTTTTTTTTTGATCCAAGGGATAAGAGAGACAAACTCCATCCGAGCATTACGCACATACTCACAGCCATAACGCGGCCGCAGTCCGTCTGCTTCATCTGAAGTTGACATGTTTGCACAGAAGTTCACTCAATTCCTCCGTTTCTGTCTATATCCGCTGTGTCAGTTTGTAGTATTTCCTGAAAGTCTGGGCGTCGGAGGTCTACTGTGGCCTCCTCGCTTCTTCTTTACAGCACCGTCTCCAAAAACTGTTTTTCTCGTCCTCCAGACCTCCCTGATGCCCTGGGTGTGTGTGTGTGAGTGTGTGAGAGAGGGAGAGAGAGAGAGAGAGAGAGAGTGGATTCCTACCTAAATCCTAAAGCTATGCACTCCAGGAAACACCCATAAAAAAAAGAGTTCAAAATGAATCTATAGCGCCCCACTATGGGCACAAACATAACACATGACTGGAAGAAATACTTATAAACTGAAACACTGTATAGGGCCGGTGTGGGTGCAGGGTTTCCTTCCGATCAAGCAGGAACCACACCTGATTGTCCAGTGGCAGCTTGGTGGACCTGGGATTTGAACTCATGACCTTCCGATTAGTAGTCCAACAAATTAACCACTAGGCTACCAATCAGATGACCGTAACTTCCATAATACTACAGTATGATGTGTGTCTTCTGCATGGCTGAAATGAAAACTTGCACCCTTTCTAGATATGCTTGGACACCCCTGTTGCATATACTCTATAGCACTGATTTATTGTGCAATATGCCAACCTTTCTGGACAGCCATGTAATATTGCATATATTATTGAGCAATAATCCAACCATGTGAATGACATTTTGTGTGCAATGTTCAGACTTTCACTGCAAACTGTCGTGTATACGTGTATATGGGTATATTTGATTACTGTACTGACTAGTGTGCTGTCTATTTGTTACCTGTTGTGGCTGTTGATTGATGTAATGCATTTTGTAGCTTTGGAGAAACACAATTTCCTTCTGCTGTGCACACCCTGTTGCCTGGCTGAATGACAATAGAGTTCACTTTGACTTTGACTTTGATTTTACTTTCACTACAACTCCAAGTAATATATACTTTAGTTGAGTAAAATAATAATAATAATAATAATAATAATAATAATAATAACAATTATTATTATTGTTGTTATTATTATTATTATTTTTTTTTTATTTTTATTTTTATTTATTTTTATTTATTTATTTATTTTACTGAAACCAAAGACTTACTGTACCTCCCTCAGTAAAATGGACTTTGGGAAGTAATGTCTATGTTTCAGCTTATGGAGTGTTGATGGAGTCTGGTGAAGTCAAGGTTTTTGAAATAAATGAGTCTTGAGTTGAAAATAAATTTGCAAACAAATTTTAATATTTCTGTGTTGGGCAAACAGTTTTTTCTCTGCCCGACTTGTTCTTGCTGTTTTCCCCTGGGTGAATTGTTATCCCTTTATCTTTTTGTCATTTGCATAAATGTGCTGGATCAAATAACCTAAGTCTGTATTGTAAAACCCATTACTTATACAGATGATCTGACCCTGTCTGAGCTGTTAAAGGGAACTCTTCCTGGTCAGAGCTGCTGTTGATGCAGTAGTTCAGTAGGACTAGATCTAATGCCTTTCTTATGTCCCACCTCTTCTTCTGTATGGTCAAGGATAAACTATTTTACTATTTACATTTGTTCTTATACTATTTATTTTAATTTTTATGTAGCATTAGATGGTATGCACTTTCAATCAGGTCAGTGATACCCCACCACCTTGGATTTAAAATGTCGCAATCAATGAAAGTTAAAGGAAATAATAGGTCTGGAGCTGTTAAATTTGAATGTCATGAAAACTCTTAATATGCAGTCCGAAGAAGTGTTGACTGTGGGAACATTCGAAAGTTTACCAGCATCTTTAAGCTTCAGGGATTTCCAGAACTTTCCTTGGCAATCACTTGTTATATCTCTCGTTTATTGAAAAAAGGTTGTATCATACTGCATATGATTGTTCTTCGGGGTGAGCTTGGCAGTGCCAAAGTGAACATGATGTAGAGAAACACAAAGCTCAGTGTTAAACCATCCAGGGGTAGTGATCCGTATGCTAAGTCGTGAAGGCAAAATAGAATGTGATATGATAAAAGATAGGTATGGGCAGGCTCCCTTGATTTACAGGTTTTTGCAGTTTTCTGAAGGCTACTGTAAGTATGAGGTGTTTACCGTTCCAGCTGTTTACATAGCTTCTCAGAAAGAAAGAACATGTAATTATAATAATTACATTTTGATATTGGTCACCCTAATGTGTGTCATGGTAGAGTGTGGGTTTCCTCTGATCTCCCAAGTTGTTCCTGTGATAGTTGTTCCTGTGATAGTCTCTTAAATCACTACAACCCTGACGAGGATAAAGTGCTTACTGAAGCATAAACAGAAAAAAAACAAACAAACAAATTGATTCATGTTATTTTAAGGACATTGGTCTTGCCTGACAGAGAGAGTTGTGAGCTAAGGGTTGTAAACCTTGTTACAATCAGATGAACTTGAATATTAATGGAGGAATATATAACTGTCATGTTGATCCTGACTCCATTTCCCAGAATCCTCCACCAAGTACTGAACGTATCCCAGAATCCTCCACCAGGTATGTATGACCTATCACCTGTGAATAGAAATGTTAGGAGTGGAGTAACTGCGCTATCACATGTAACTGCCATACAACATACACATGGTTATCCTTATCTAACAATCTCATCCAATACAATAATGCAGCAAAAAGAGAGAAAAGAAATAAAAGACAACAAAGACAGAGAGCGAGGAAAAAGGAAGCTGTGGAAAATAAACTAAAAGAAATGGGGAAATTGTTATTTGACATAAAGAAATTGAATATATCTGATTAAAAAACTGTAAAGAAAAAGACGTAGAAGGAACCTGATTCAACACACAGAGGAACAGACACTGTACCTAGACAGTTGGATCAAGACCCATCATCTTGCCGATAGAAGATTATAGAATTGTGATGTTTTCTTTTTCATTTTTTATAATGATAAGTTTCCTTTACCTTTATATGAATTTTCTTTTTCATTTTTTATAATGACAAGTTTAATTTACCTTTATATGAATGTATGTAACCATTATGTGATTAAGAAATTATATCATTTTCATTGGTATGTTTTAGATATTAAGACAAAGAGTAACAGTGAAAGCATAAAAAGGAAATCACAAGGCTTTGTGTCAGCAGCTTTGTGTCAGCAGCATAAGAACACACAATAGGCCATGCAGCCTAGGAGACTTCTGAGAATGTTTTGCAGAAGCATGAGATCATGAGAGACCTGACAATATGCTGACAAGAAGCAGAATGACGTTATGAGGTCATACTAATAAATGGTATAAATACGGTTTTAGAACGAGTTATCGGTGTGCATTCACCTTGAGGCAAGCTCATTGTGTTATACTTTGTGATTGCTTATAGAGGGTGCATCAGGAGAACAAACTCAGGCTTACACTTGAAGAGTGTTTCTTGGTTTGTTTTATCTTTGCATTTTACTTATTTCTACTCACGCTAGAATTGTTTGACTATTTGAAGGAGATTTTTGTTTGTAATTTTCTTTTCTTTACCTTACATATATTACACACATCTATTTGTATTACACTATTTTTAATAAAAACAAGGCCTCCCATTGTGAGGATCCTGAAAAGACAAAAAGGTTTAAGTCTGACTCCTTCATCTAAAGATTCAATCAATAGAATAGGTAGAAGAACTTGGAGCGGAACCTTTGTTAGAAGACCGAGGGACTTGAAGGACTCCTGCGTTCAAGGTAAGAGCAACTCTAATTGTTGATCTTGTGTTTTCAATAATAACCCGTGCAAACAAGGACACATCCTTTAGTGGGATTGTGGAAGGGTTTCCTACGCAATCCGAAAACAAGTGTCACTAGAGGATACGTATGTCAGTATAAATTACTTCACACCTGATATGTCACTTTAATAGTCACAGAAAATACACTCCACGTACCTGTTCATTGTAAAGTCGCTATCCTAGCTGACAATACCAAACCTTACTACTGAGTATAACTATATGCTGGTTTTGATCCTGTTGGTGTAGCTCAATGATTCTCAAACTTATTAAAACAGGAAAAATAGGAAATTTAATTTAAAATAGGAAACTAACTCCCTCTATAACATAAACTAACTACTCAAATATTATGCAATAATCAACAGTAATCCTGCATTTGCAGTTTAATGGATACTGAATTAAAAAATCTTTAGTTTTAGGATGAGAAACCATATTGACACATTTTCTACATATAGCAGTATTTGTTGATGGAGTTGCTTACGTTCACAGATGTTACTTGGTGGAGGTTGTTCCTGTCAGCAGATTTGTAATAGTATGTTTATGGTAATTGGAGCTTCCTAAAGGTTTGTTTTCTCTTTCTGCAAGGGGGGGGGGGGGGGGCTGAGAGAGAAGAGAAACATGCATATGTTTTCTATGGTCATCTGTGGTATAATGGTAATAATTGAAGTTTTGGGACAATTAAAAGGATTCTTTATTTTAACTTCACCTACTTCCCTTCACCTTCAGCAAGTTTAACACAGACATGTACAAAAATGGTTCTGGACTGCTCAGCTCTCTCTTGTCTGTTAGAGGGTATGCCTTCTTTTCATTCACACCTCATTGATTCTTGAACACAGCCCCACTACCACAGTCTCTGTTTTTTATTTTATTTTTTTTTTTTTTTGTGAAGTCTTTTTATTGCAAACAAAGTCAAATAACAATACAGAATCCCATTTTAGTTTTACATGAAAATACAACAATAACAATAATGGAAAGAAAGTAAAAGAAAAAGAAAAGAACAACTCAGGTGGCATTGTGCGTTAGAGCATCTGTCACATTTGTCCTCGACATCTGGGTAAATTTGAGACAATCTATATTTAGAAAAATGCACAGTTGTGACTTTAAACTGTATTCACAACACTATCCCACCACACGTCCCCAGGCTGAAGTCCCAGATCTCCCTCCCAAGCCGCCATTGTTTTGGAGGTAGTTTGGTCACAGAAATCCAGAATATGTTTATAGATCTCAGAAACAGCACCTTTTCCTTGTGATTTATACGTCAGCAAACCTTCCCAGTGTTGGAGAGGTGGCGCTGTTGGAAAGCCAGAAAAACATTTTTGAAAAAAATGCCTAACTTGAAAATATCTAAAGAGGTGGCTGGCAGGTAGCCCATATAATGACGACAAATTAGCAAAACTGTGAAAAACTTCTCAGAGTATAAGTCAAGAAAACAGTGTACACCTTTGCTATACCACACTGAGAAAAAAGAATCCAGACACGAAGGGGGAAAAAGATGATACTTAACGGATCTAAAGGAGAAGCAGTTACAAACTAGAAATGTTTCCCAAATTGATACCAGATTTTTAGAGTATTAAACACAAGAGAACTTTTAACATACAAAGAAATTTTAATTGGAAGAGAAGAGTATATAAGAGCAGGTATAGAGGATGAGGACGAACATGACTGGGCTTCTAACTTACACCATGCTAAATGAGGTGACTCAACCCAGCACCATATCTTATGGATGTGTGCTGCCCAGTAATAGAACTGAAAATTTGGTATTGCCAGACCACCGCTAGACTTACATCTCTGGAGTAATGACTTACACTGGACATCCACCAGACCAAATGAAAGCATTAATCGTTTTATCTAATAAGTCAAAGAAATGTTTAGGTAAGAACAATGGGATTGTTAGAAATAAAAAAAGAAATTTAGGCAGAACATTCATTTTATATCATTAATCTTCCCAATCAGAGACAAAGGCAGACTATTCCATCTCTGAAGGTCAGACTTCATTTTAGTTATGAGTGGAGTAAAGTTTGCAGAAAAAAGACCTGAGAATTTACGAGTCACATTAATACCAAGATATCTAAATCCAGCGGGACTGATTTTGAAGGGCATGTCAGGAGCTTAAGTTGGATAACATTCACTCTTCTGAAAATTTAATTTATATCCAGAAAAGGAGCTGAATGTATCAAGAGTAGACAAGATACCAGGCAGACCAGATACAGGGTCAGATACATAGAGCAACAGATCATCTGCATACAACGATAGTCTGTGTTTGATGCCGTTCCTAGTGACGCCTTTAAATAAAGTAGAGGATCGGAATGAAATGGCCAATGGTTCAATGGCCAAGGCAAATAAAGATGGAGAGAAAGGGCAGCCCTGATGTGTCCCACGTTTTAATGGGAAATACTCTGAACGCACATTGTTTGTCTGAATGCTGGCTTGAGGCGATGTATAAAGTAATTTCACCCAACTAATAAATTTATTACCAAAACCAAATTTTTTAATACAGCGAATAAATACTCCCACTCTACCCTATCAAATGCTTTTTCGGCATCCATTGAAATCAAAATCTCAGGTACCGTCTCGGAATATACTGTATGAATAATATTTAAAAGAGTGTGAGTATTAAAAAATAAATGACGTCGCTTAATAAAACCATTTTGCTCCTCAGAAACAATGCTGGGCAACACTCTCTCTAAGCACAGAGCTATAGTTTTTGCCAGAACTTTAACATCAGCATTTAACAAAGATAGAGGCCTATAGGAACCACACAAAGTCGGATCTTTGTCACTCTTCAAAAGAAGAGCTATCGAAGCTTGGGTCATAGTAGTTGGGAGCAAACCATTTTCCAAGGATTCATTAAACACTGTCTCTGTTTGATCAGAGCAACACAAGTCAATCTCATGAATACAGAATAGGCACTTAGTGCTCTCCTCCAAGCATGTTCATCAATCTTTGGTGTCACATGAGCAGCAGGTTGAAGAGATTCATGAGACTATGAGAAAAGATTCATTGGCACATGCCATAGTACAAAATACTTATTTGTACCTAAGTATTATGAAGAATTTTAAACTGAGCAAAAATGTAATTCATGTATTCATGTAAAAATAAATTTCCACACAATGTTTATTGTTGTCATTTCATTCTTAGTTCCTAAAACTAATATGTTTATAAGTGAAGTGGATGCAGATTTTTGTCCCCTACAGATCTGTGACATATAGCAACTGTTGCAATAGTTTTACTTATAAAAAACCCATTAAACAAACCTGAGAGGCGGGGCATGTGGGTTTATTGCCCAGCCTTGGGGGCAGGACATATCTGATTATATAGATAGCTTTGGTAAGAGCACAACTGCTGTCCAGGTTCCTCAATCGTCAGTATTGCAGTGTGATCGAGACACTGTCTCAGGACCATGGAGAACTCAGGGATCGTGATCGGAGTGCTGCTCATCACTCTGTCTTTCATCATGTGCAAGGGACAACATTTACCTGAGACATCTGCAGAGGACTTGCAGAACTCTGACATCAATCCTGACAAGGAGATGGTATGTACAAATCATTTGTATTTCACCAGCAGCTTAAAATGCTTAAAAAGAGCTTAAAATTATCAATAAATTAGCGGCTTATATATAAGGTAGTCTGGGTCTTAGAATTACAGATTAATTAGCAATGGTATGTTAATAGATTAGAAGTATACATTATGTTAATAGATTAGAATACATTCATTAACAACTAATTACTTTAGTGTTACAGTTTCAGATCGTTTTTGTTCACCCAGACACCGCTCATTTACTGGATATGATACACCGCAGATTAATTAGGAGGAGCTGAATAGACTGCACTGGGAATAAAATGAAGGGATGTTTTCTCCTTTGCACAGGTTGAAGAGATGGAGGAACTCCTGTCAAGGCTTCAGAACAGAATTCTTTCAACAGAAAAACGCGGCATTCCAGCAGCAAGTTCTTCTTCCTTTTCTCCTCCTTCATCTTAGAATCTTTACTTTAGTGTAATGCATTTGACTATAAAAATTTAAGGTTATTAAATATGTTTTACTAAAATAGACAATAAACATTGAACAATGTACAGTAGACTCTTACAGTGAATGAGACATCAGATTAATTATTATTCATAACTGTGTGGTGTCAAATGACCTAATTGTGGCTCTTATTATTCATAAATATGTGGCTTTAAATTAGTTGGGAAGCGTTGGACTGATCAGAAGGTCATTGCTGTCAATTGCTCAGCTGCGTAAATAAGATAAATATAAGTCTCTCTGGATAAAAGTGTTTGCCAAATGCAGTAAAAATTTAATTTATTGTACTACAAAAAATATATATATTTTATCAAACATTACCTAGACTATTTTAATACTTGTATTTTTGTTTTCTTCTTTACATAAACCTGTCTTGCATGTAATGTATCTGTTTAAAGAGATATAGATTTTGCATCCTGTTTTTCTTTTTTGTTATTTGCTTTTACAATAATCAATATAATATCTTAATCTTATTTTCTTTGTGTATAGAATAAATAAGCTTGTTTCCTTTTGTGTCTATTTTAAAGTACTCATATTAAGAAATATGTGAGTGTAGTAACAAAGAATTGCATGTGTTTTTTTATTTTCTTAGTGTGCATTCGGCTCCCGCTGCGCGATGAGGTTTGGTCCTCGCTTTGGGCAGCTGTGTGAATGTAGCCGAGGCTCCTATTGCAACTCGTACCTGCTAAAGTGCATCTGAGACATCAACAGGAGGAGATCTATCCTGATCTCTTGTTTTAACATTTCCATAAACATGACCACTTACTCAGACACAAAAATGCGTTACTTAAAAAAAAAATGCAAATAAGTGTGTAATTCTGTATGATTTATGCCCTTACCGAGCTAGTGAAGCATGTAATTTATATACCAAATATTGCTTCCCAATAGTTCGTGAATATTTTCAGTAACATTTTCTGTATCTTAACACTACAGCTTCATGCACCATAAACAATATTACTTTGTGACAAGACCTGAATTTCTTGCATGTTGTGTGTTTTAATGTTTGCAGTTGTGTAGCTGTTGTTCCTGTACAATCTTAATCGATGCATAACATGTAATGACTCATGCAGTACATTAAATTGCACAATTAACCCATGCTCTTATTGAACAAACTTCTGTAAGTGTTTAATGCTTTGCTGTGTTGATCTGTTCTTGTTTTTTTTAACCATTTATTCTTACTGGATGTGTAAAAGGATGTTCTACCAGCTTGTCTGCATCATTATTAATGCATGGGAAAACCTATTATTCCCCTAAAGACACTATTGACTATTAGCTGCTGAAACAACAATTATTTGCCTCAGGAAATATTCTGAATGCATAGTTAGCACAGATAGTGCAGTACATACTGTAGATGCCAAAGATCAGCAGACCAAGACCAATTAACTCTACACAGCTGCTTTGGGAATCTAGAAACATGAAAAATAAGCATTCAGAATGGGAAAAACTTGACATTACTAATCACTGACCATTGAGTACGTGTAGCAAATCTTTATGAGTCAATAAACGTACAAATTACTTCTTCATTTGTCTTCAGTGAGCAATAAAAACTAATCAATACAGTACTGACTCTTTCTAGAAGAATCTGAGAATGATGCATGTTGGACGTTAAGGTTTATGCTTCTTTCCAGTCCTTAATGTTTATCGCTATGAACCCCAATGGCATTGATTTAAAGTGTATAATTGTACACTTTCTCACCACACACCAATTAGTGAGGATCAGCAACATTAATGATGAAACAAGCAATCTGCACCAAATTAAACCATACATCACACAGTAGCAGGTACTTGAATGAAAAGATTCATATCAGCTATGTTAGAGGCTGCTGATGTGTTGTTTGGGTGCAAGTTGAGTTTCTGTGATTTCTCTGTGCCCTACCAAACTTTAGATAGTCTTGAGATGCAAAACAAAAAGGATCGAGGATTTTGTGTATTACCTTAGTAAAGATTTACTAAATCTTTGTGTATTGAATGCCATGATGAACATCTCTCTTAGTGTGGGGAGTTTTCTCACTCACTCTCTCTCTCTCTCTCTCCCCTTCTTCTCTCTCTCTCTCCCCTTCTTCTCTCTCTCTCTCTCTCTCTCTCTCTCTCTCTCTCTCTCTCTCTCTCTCTCTCACTCTCTAGTAGTACTGGGATAAAGTAAAGGCTTTATCCCAGTACTATCAAACACCTGATCATTTCTGGCATCTACAGTACATATTTTTTGCTTTATATATGACGAATTTATATATTGTTTATCATAGACAAACTAAAATGTGTGAACTGACACTTATAATGAGTCTAAACATGGCATGATTTGCAGTTTGCACATCAGTGACATTATAAACAAAAATGTAATTTGATGTATTATGTAATTCGAAACTTACAGGGTCTTTGGAGAACTGCATCAAATATGCGAAATAATATTAAAGCTGTATCAGATGAAGCAAGCGTAATGCTATGTTCACACATACAGTGATTTTATCGCTGTGAATCTCCAATCACTGTGCTATAAAGTCACAGAAGCCATAGTAATAGCATTTATCAGTGTGTGGCACAAAGAGAAGCAGTGAGTGCTTTTTATTATGGATCACTGTGCACCAGGTCACTTGATATTTGCACAAAGTTAAACTTTTCTAAACTTCTAAACTGTCTCTGGACATCCCCGCATCTAATTGCTCAGCAAAACAATGATCTCTGATTGAGTTGCTGTATGTGTGAATGTAGCATTGGCATTAGTAACTGGTAACTGGTCTGTGATAGTGAAGAGCTGTCTGGTGGGTGAAAAGTGACCAAAAAAAAAAGTTAATAAATCCGGGGCCTCAGGGTCTGAAACTAGTTTGCAGTGTTCAGCAGTTCATGATTGAGTCTGTATTGCCTTCTCTATTAAATATTCCATAATTACAGTATAATGAAAATAATTAAACTCTGCATTGTTAATATTCAGTATAATTAATAAATACATTAAGGCAAGGCAAACTTCCATGTTTAATCTATAGTGACAGAGGAAAGAAAGAGGTTAAAGTATATTCCCAATAAAGCACTGAGAGAAAAAAACTAATTTGCATAAACATTCATTTGATAAACAAAATGATGGAAATAAATTGTTTGATTTGTTCCTCCAGATGCTTGGAAAGATCGGCTCCAGAAGCTATCACTGGGATTAGATCATGTTCCCTGTGGCCTTACTAATCAATATTTTAGAAGCGTTCACCACTTCCTACTTTGCTTTATATGAAAATCATCCATCATTTCACAAGTGTGAATAAACAGGCATTCGAACATCCCATAAATGATGATGTGGAGGGCAATAACTGAAGTGGAAGAAAAGAAATGAGTAATGCTGCAAAGAATTAAAAACAGAAGTAGAAAAAGTTCAATAAATTAAAGCTTGGTGAACAAACGGTGAAACACTGGGGCTACAAACACATTGTGAATATTCAGGGAATGTTACTTATTGAAGATAATATTACATAAAGAATATATAAGTAATGAAAAAACAGAATTTTATTAAGCACAGTGATGAAGTGTCAAATTCAAATTTATTTGTATAGCGCTTTTAACCACTGACATTGTCTCAAAGCAGCTTTACAGATCATAACATAAAACAAAATGTTTATATAAAGATTAATATAATAAAAAAATTTAAGATTAATATTAACCTCCTACGCCCAGGTGTCCACATACGTGAACATCACTGCATCTAAAATGCAAGGCCAAACCAAAAGACGGGTCTTAGGAGGTTAAATATATTTAAATGTATTTGTATTTATCCAATGAGCAAGTCTGAGGTGACTCAGGTGACTGTGGGGAGGAAAAACTCCCTTGGATGGCAAAGGAAGAAACCTTGAGAGGAACCAGACTCTAAGGAGAACCTCATCCTCATATGGGTGACACTGAAGGTGTGAAAATATACAGTCTGTCCTCAAAGTCCACATGGCATCTCCTCTTAGTACAGTATGTCTAAATACTTCATGAGTCCAACTGGAGCTGGTAAATCTCTAGATGCCTCAGGATCCTCACAGAGTCGGCAATCTGAGCTGGTACGATTTCTGGATGCCTTGGGATGGGTAGAAAGAGAGAAGCAATGAAGAGAGATTAACGTAGCTGCTCTTCATAATATTAGCAAGCATTAGATGATTACCAAGCAATAGATGACTTTCTAATACTGTTGAAGTAGTTCTAGAATGGGGAATGAAGACACTTGAGCTGACGAACTAAACATCCTTTATGCTCGCTTCAAAGCTTCAGCTAACCATGCTAGCGGCACTAGCGGCACAAACAGCATGCACGCTGAGAGAGCTGGAGAGGTAAACACGTTCACCATCTTGGAGCATGACGTGAGGAGGGCATTCAGGAGAGTGAATACCAGGAAGGCACCAGGACCAGACGGCATCACAGGTCGGGTTCTGAAAGCCTGCGCTGACCAGTTAGCACCGGTGTTCACTGAGATATTCAACCTCTCACTGGAACAGTCTGTTGTCCCCTCATGCTTCAAACAGTCCACCATTGTTCCTGTCCCAAAGAAACCCAGCCTGCCTGCCTCAACGATTACCGCCTTGTAGCCCTGACCTCAGTAGTGATGAAGTGCTTCGAAAGACTGGTCAGAGACTTCACTGAATCACTACCAGTTGTGTTCTGAGCCCCCTGCTGTACTCACTGTACACATATGACTGTGTGGCCACTTCCAACTCCACCACCATCATCAAGTTTGCTGACGAAAACTGTTGTGGTTGGCCTGATCTCCAACAACGACGAGACAGCCTACCTACAGGAGACTAAATCCTGGAGAGATGGTGCCAGGAGAACAATCGTCTCCTGAAAGTCCGCAAGACTTAATTCCATTCCTTTTTATGCTTGAATACCGGACAGACGTAAAAAGCATTTCACTGCATGTCGTACTCTGTATGTATGTGAATGTGACAAATAAAATTTTATTTAATTGATTGGATTTGGGGGGGCACGGTGGCTTAGTGGGTAGCACGTTCGCCTCACACCTCCAGGGTCGGGGTTCGATTCCCGCCTCCGCCTTGTGTGTGTGGAGTTTGCATGTTCTCCCCGTGCCTCGGGGGTTTCCTCCGGGTACTCCGGTTTCCTCCCCCGGTCCAAAGACATGCATGGTAGGTTGATTGGCATCTCTGGAAAATTGTCCGTAGTGTGTGAATGTGTGTGTGAATGAGAGTGTGTGTGTGCCCTGCGATGGGTTGGCACTCCGTCCAGGGTGTATCCTGCCTTGATGCCCGATGACGCCTGGGATAGGCACAGGCTCCCCGTGACCCGAGTAGTTCGGATAAAGCGGTAGAAAATGAGTGAGAGTGAGTGAGTGATTGGATTTGATGATAATGTGCATGTATTAGAGCACAAGGTTATGGGAAGTATTATTTGTATTTTTTTTTTAAATCGTTGTAAAGCCCTTGTAATTTTTGTAATCATTTTTAATCTATATTTAAAGTGGGAAAGTGTGTCTGAGCCCTAATAATCAGGAAGACTATTCCAAAGTTTGGGAGCTAAATACAAAAACGACCTACATAAATTCATAATATGTTCACAAATCAAAACATCAATTTTAGAGTTTATTGCAAAACCCTCATTACCTCAACAAAAGCTATTCATTTAACTCTTTCATCCAGCTATATTGTGGCCTAAACATAACACTTCCTTTAAGTGTCCCCTTGGACCTGTGACCCTGTGTGGATAAGCGCCACAGGAAATGAATAGATGCATCGATAGAATATATATTAGAATAGAATATTATATAGTAATAGTTTAGACATGGTTTAGACTTGACTCTTTAGCACTTTAGCTTATGACATCAACATTATATTTCCTTTAATTAATTCCAGAGCTGAATGGTATTACACTATGCTGCCACTTTGTGGCCATTAATATGTGATGCATATATTAAAACTCAATTCACCTGAACTGTTTATTCATTTAACAACTTGTGAGCTGGTAATCTTTCACAAACACTTAAATCAGGATCTGTTCACAAACATGTTTTCATAGTATCACACTGACATAGATATCAGTTGCAATAAATAACACAGAGGAGCTAAAACACAAGCTGATACACTGATGATACGTTATATTCTTATATTTATGGTTTAATATTAAAGCTCTTGAAGGTTTAATATTTATATTTCATTTAATATGGTGTAAAAAAAACTGTCCAGGTCAACTGTAAAAAAAAAATTTTTCAAGTCAAAATTTTATCAGTCCTAAGGAATTTTAGAGCTAGTCAATAATGTTGTACATCACAGCCTAAATATTACAGCAGTTGAGAGTAAGACAGCAGTTTCCTTCATGAGCAATGAACATGCCCCTCTGAGATGTGTATTGACTTTAAAACAGGCAACACCTTTTATTTAAGGCTTGCCAGGAGCATTCAAATTATGCAGGAGTCGATGTGACCAGTACAGAAACCTTCACAAACAAACAAATAACAACAGGAACAGACCTTAGGCAGCTCTTGTAAATAGTGTAAAAGTGTTTAGGAACACAATTACCAGCAATGAAAATATAAAAGTAAAGACCATAAGATAAAAAAATTATAATAAAACATCCAAACAGGCAAGTGGTTTAAGAACTTTTTTAAAGTTAAGGAATATTCAATATTAATATGCTAACATATATATATTTTTATTTTTATATATTTTGTTTAACTCTAATTCACCTTAATAGATCATTGATCCATTCAAGTCTGGATATTGCATTACTATAGCACATAGAGAGAGAACAGCTGTAACAGGATTCACTGTAACACTAAAAGGCATAAATATGCTTCACTTAACCATGTGTACTATTTCACATACTTGGTTGTATATTTTGTGCATCCGGTGGATTAGTCAAACTTAGTGTAAAATCCTCACTGTAAATTCAGAAATATTTACCCATCTAGAAAATTCAGAAGATCGGTACAAAAAACGGACATTATGGCGTTAGTTTGATTATTCAGTGGTAGATACTGTGTCACATAAACCTATAATGCCTTCACTTAGGTGTTTGTCTTGTACCATGCAGACACCCACTTTAATTCCTGAGGACATGCACAAGATAAGTGCATTGGTGAGCAAAACAGCTAGAGTGTTGGCACTCACTCTGTACATGCACAGTAGCATCCTCAACTTTATCGTCAAAAGTCAGATTCTAAGTGTTTTTCTAACATGGAGAACATTTTATCTTATGCATTCATTGTGTATGCAAATTAAACAAAAAAACAACAACAACTTTGTTTTCACTGCCTATTTGACGATCACACTATAATTCAATTAACATGATTGAATTGAGGGACATTAACATAGTTAGCTTTTGTGCATCCAACATGATGAACATGAAAAATTTCTGAAAAAATATCAAACATCAAGCTCACACTCAAATTCATGATGCTCTCGAATGCATAAGCAGCCACATCCTGACCATATATTCATTAAATATTTTTTAATATTTAAAATATTCAAGATAATGAACACCCCCACCCACACCCCAAAAAAAAACATTCACTGTTGGAAAACTCTGATATTAATACATAAATTGTATTTATTTATTATGAACATTGAACTGACAAATGTATTTATCATGTAGCAACAAATTTGAATGATATTTGCATAATAGAATGTTTTTATAGTTGAATTACTGTTTCTACTAGACTTACTGTGCATGCAGTTATTGAGTGTGTACAACAAAAGTGTTACAGCAGTCTTACTGTGCCTGGGAGGTTGAAGGAACCCCATCTGGAGCTCTAATAAGGTTATCATTGGCTTTAAATTGGATTTAGGAGGAAGAAACAATTAATCAGACTCTTATAAAATGCAATGTTGACACCATCCTCAACATTAACTGATTCGTTTCAATTCTATCAAAAAACATTACTGAGTAATTGTGAATGATTTGTTATTCTCTATTGCCAGTAAAATTAGACATCAGGCTCAATAGCACTCCAAATCCTCAAGGGGTAAGTCAATAGGTGAGTAATGCAAATCATTAACTTGACTGCAGTAAACATCGTTTCCTTCATTATTTATCTTGTTCACTTGTAATTCATTGTGTTGTTGCCGGAGAAGGATGGCATGTGTTTTAATGGCCTTTCCAGATAGAACCGGAGATCAACACAGTTTCCATAAAAACACTAAATATAAAATGTGAAGCACCAAATTCCAAAATTTGTTTTGTGGGTTAATTAACAGCGTCTGAGAGTCGACATAAACAACCTGTGCTGTCCATTTACTGACCAAACTGAATTGATCATTCTGTCTCCATGTCAATTGTACCATCGTGACCTTGTGTCCAGTAAAACTAATGCTAAGGTAACTTAAAAAGGAGCACAGGTTCGAAATTTCTAAAATCGCTGCTTGAACTCTCAGTAATTAGACTTTTCTCAAGCAGGGGTGTATCAAAATCTGTTTTACGATGTTTGTATAACCTAATCCTAAGGATACCTCTAAATAGTAACTGCCACATTTAAACAGCTCCTGAAATAAATATTTGTCACTGCACAAAATGAAAATGTAATTTCTTCTGACTGCCTGGACTCATTCCAGCTCTAATCTTATAATACAAAAATATTTGAAAAACATCTACATGCTCCACAAGATTACAAATCCTGTCCTGATATCTATCATTAATACATGTAATTCTTCCTCAACCCTGGCCGGAATGATGACACAGAAGACTACATGACTAAAAAAGGAATATAGGGGTGGCGCGTAGGTGGAGACTTTTAGGAATATCTTAGAAGAAGTTGTAGTTATAAAATAAGCATGTGTCTCATTACTGCAAGTACAGCTGTGTAGGCAGGGCGAATGCCTCAGGACTGAAGACGATGTTTTAAAAGACCTTTAATTACCTCACAGTGACGCACAAAGGGTCGACTTCTGAAGACCCTGACATCGCTACACTGCAATGTAGATGAAAACAAAACAAAAGTCATGGCAGTTGCCTCAAGTCATAACTTAAAAGGAAAGAGCAGAGGTACGACTCAAACGCTTTTGCTCTTATTAGTCATATTGTCAAGTTAATTTTAGGCTCTTAAGCTCCACTTATTATACAAAACATACACAACATCTCTGTATGCATGTATTGTGTAATATACAATATGAGCATGTAGCACTTACAGAAACACAGCATATACAGTATAATGTTTTTCTAAAAAGTTTGTTCAAACCAAATTCAGTGATGTATTTTCTTATACCACATATTTAAAATGTCTTTTATGTATTGTTAATTCTTACCTGGCTTTGTCTTTGTTAAGCCACAGGTAAAACGTCCCACTTTCTGGTATAACAAGACAAGCAGCTCCTGAAAGTTTAAAATGACAAATGCAATACTATCTAGTTGTTTCTCTGCCAGTTTTTATGAGGTGACATTTACCAACTGAAGCACAGGCCACTCTGTAACTGCTATATACTGTATATGCACCAAGGTAAAAAGCACTCAGATCTGCACCCTACCGTACGATGTTAAATGCACTATATAAAAAAAAATTTATTCCATTCAATCGAATTAATTGATTATCAAATTTGTATATTGAAGCTAAATAATTGCAATGTATAGTGTATTATGATTATTCTATCCACCAGGTTTCATCATGGATTAAGTGTATTCGCCTAAATAGTCTGGCATCAACATGATGGAACTGGAATAAATGCTGGTTTCAAACTCTTGTCTGTGTAATTAAAGCCCAGCATGTCACTCACCTCACACTGACGCACAATCTCTCCACTGCAGTCACACAGGCTTGGGGAAAACTCTATCAAACTGTGGTACATCTGATACATTACACTACAGTATCAAAGTGTAAATGTATAAAAATAAACTAAACATAGGAGAATACAGAAATAAAATGAAAGTATAACATTAGATTGGGGATCACGGTGGCTTAGTGGTTAGCACGTTCGCCTCACACCTCCACGGTTGGGGGTTTGATTCCAACCTCTGCCTTGTGTGTGTGGAGTTTGCATGTTCTCCCTGTGCCTCGGGGGTTTCCTCCGGGTACTCCGGTTTCCTCCCCCGGTCCAAAGACATGCATGGTAGGTTGATTGGCATCTCTGAAAAATTGTCTGTAGTGTGTGATTGCGTGAGTGAATGAGAGTGTGTGTGTGCCCTGTGATGGGTTGGCACTCCATCCAGGGTGTATCCTGCCTTGATGCCCGATGACGCCTGAGATAGGCACAGGCTCCCCGTGACCCGAGAAGTTCGGATAAACGGTAGAAAATGAATGAATGAATGAATTTAAATTGCAGTGCCAGTTCACTTGATAATGTTATCATACTGGCTACTGATTGCTATGTTCACACTAAAGGAGTGTTCTAAAGTTTTATTATGACGTCTTAGTATCAGTGCATCTGATCCAGAATATGATCTGTTTCTGTGATCAGTTTATTCAGCATGAGTGACTAGATTTGAGTCAGTTTTTCCATCACGATATCTTTCAATACATTTAACTTCTATGAACTATCATTTAAATCAAATGGATTGACACCTGAACTTAATAACACACCTACTATAAACACATGAAACCATTTACCAATTTTGAAATGAAGGCATGTTTGCATTAAACAGGATAAAGCAGTATTATATCAACAACCTTGTTATGCAATGCTATGATTTCCATCTAATTATAGAGTTCATCTCTGATGGTGGAGCTCAACTCTCATGTGCTTTCATCTCTCCTTAAACCCTAGTTGTGCCTCTCTCTGCGTTTCTGTTTTCCTTTCAAACAAATTAAGCAGTTTGTATATTGTCACTTGATTACTGTCCCAATGAGTCTACAAATGGTTGAACTAATAACAGAATTTGTATCAGAGCCACAACACAAATTCAGATGTGACTTTATATTAACTTTTGCTGTTGTAGGAAAATAAGTCACCTCTATGCAATCGCCAGCAGGGTTTCAGTATAATGTAATCTCAGTTGGCAGTTAAAATTAAACCTCTAGGTCAGTAAAGATGTTTGTATGGCACACTGACTGTCTGTAGTCTTTATACTAGATTATATGCCAAATTGTGGTTAGAAATGTAGCCTTCTTCATTTATGGCACACTGTTAAGTCAGTAAATCAAAGCAAATGAGCTTCCAGAAAAATAACAAAATGGAAGACAGCAACATACACTGAGTGAGTAGGTAATATAGATGTAACTAGTAACCTGGCGACTCGGAGTAAATCAACAAGCCCCTCAACGAAATAATCCAATGAGCAGGATTACATAGGTCACAACAAGTATTTTCTGTGTGTTGGTTCCATCTGAAAAGAGACAAGAGACAAATATAATTACAAACCCACAAGAATCAATTCTAAGCCAAGCTTCTGTCAGTTCCTTTAATTGGACTTCCTTTGTGTGTGTGTGTGTGTGTGTGTGTGTGTGTGTGTGTGTGTGTGTGTGTGTGTGTGTGTGTGTGTGTGTGTGTCTGTTGGCACATGGGTCCAGACCATCTGAAAATCAAAATTAACAAACCCTGCACACGTGTTAAGGAAGATGAAGGGAAGAAAGAAGTCATTCTAGGAGATAATGAATTCTCAATCTTTCCCATGTAGGATCACTGCATCTCAGTTAAGAACCAGAAAGACAAACACAGATCTTCATTTACTGTCACTATATTACTTGCAAAAAAGGCAAACAGACATGGTCATGCTAACAAGTTTCCTGGGAATCCCTGGTGTTCAGGGCCGTGAAATTTATACAGAAGATTTATTACGGAGCTTAAAACTCAAAGCTGTGTCGTCTGTTATTGTAGAGATTTGGGTAAGAAATGGAAGTGAAATCCATCTGTGTTTCTCATCATCTTTAAAGTTCCTGAAACTGAATAGAATATTAATGCTGCATCCATAATTTTCTCTGCTTAAAATAATAATGAAGTACCTTTACTATAAAAATCAGTGGAGAAAATATTCTAAAATTATCTGCTCTTTCTCTCACTGCTGTGACTCACCCTCAAAAGCCTGAATTATTCATTTAGTCCACGTTCTTCTGAAGTTTTTCTGACTCATACATCATATCTAATCGCAGTTTGATGCTGCAACCTTAGACAATACTCCTTGAGTGTGTATATATATTGACTCGCAGCCATCATATTAATCACGGTGAGGAAGTGAAGCAAGCACAATTCACAACATAAACATGCTTCAGCTGATGCCTGCAAAACAAGTCAGTCCAATCTAAGTCCTCAAAAGTTAGATGTAGCGCTTTAAAGTGTGAGCTGAATTTAGAAATAGTCAAATGAGGAGGTAATGATTTAAGTATTGAATAAAACACCATGAGGAAAATAATTAATAAGTGTGGAGTCACCGTTATTCCAAAGTTCATAAATTTCCGATAACAGCATGTCCTGTAATGTTTTATTCCTGAGTTCCCTGTAGCGGAAATTTTATGTGACAAATTAATTCCTCTTATCATGAATCTTGTTAACTCATGTTATTCCTGTTATGATGATGAATTTCCTTCTGAGTCTGCTTTCTCTCAAGGTTTCTTCCTCTTAACTTCTCAGGGAATATCTCCACACTATCCTCTCAGATCTCCTCACCATCACCTCTAGCTTGCTTATTACGGCTCAATTAAAAACGTATTATATATAATTTCATATATTTCTCAAAAGCTGGTTTGTCACAATATCCACTGTAAAAAGCACCATACAAATAAAATTTAATTGAATTCAATAAAATAATGATGTTTATTAAAAGCAAATCAAAAAACCCACAGCGTTTAATACCAAAAATCATCAGAAAACTCCTCTGCCAAAGAGATTTCCCTCTTCTGGAAAACTTCCGGACTATTACAAATCACTGACACTCGAGAATCCTTACATAAATAATAAAGCAACATCTACTGTACATACAGAATTTAATCATATTGATTGTTATACATTTTTCAGATGTGTATTTTTATGTGGCACATTTACAGCCAGAACTACTGTCAGAGTGACTTTTGTAGAAAATCGATCGACTCCTTGGGGACCAATCTGTTTCAACAAATCCTTAATTTACCAATATACTTGTTTTTGTGTGTCTGAGCATCCTGTGGTGCTTCATTTCATGTCACTCTGCGGTGTAAAATCTTTCAAATCTACTTCAGCGTGATGTGTGTGTGATTAATTTATTTTTAACCCTGAACATTTAGCAGGTAGTTAAGAAAAACCTCAATGAATAAGGTAAACCAACCACGGTTTATTAACACAGTGGCTGTAATGAGCTTACACAGTGCTCAGGAAGAAGTTGCTGTATGTGTAATGGTTCAGGAAATAATTGGAACTGGATGACTCATGAGCTAAAGTGAGTTTTGCAAACAGACTTGCTTGTCTTTAGCTGAAAAATGCTGCAAATGTATTCAGCACTGCTTTAAAAGTCGTTTCTAACAACAAAACAACATTATGTGTTTGGAATGAATAATAACAACACGTTATGATTTAGAGCAATGCTTTTAATTGAACTCAGATATGTCTAACAATCTGAAATGGGTGCTTTGTACAGAGTGGGTAAAACAGGACAGGTCATAAAATAACATTTGATTGAGAAGATCATTAAATACAGCATACAGTGTATATGATATGAATCTATATGAAAGAAAATATGCCTAAAAAAATGGAATCAGGTCTTATTTCTAGCCAAATCTTTTAATACAGCATCCTTAATAGAGAATGTCTGATTCATCTATTGTTTAATCAGAATTATAACAATATCATTTAAGTTTGCTTATTTTATTTTTTTTATGAATACTTTGTTATGAATGCAATCAATTGCAGCAGAGTAAATGTTTTACCACTGAGATGCTACAGCCCTCCCCGGCAACTTTGCAAAATGACTCACATCAGGCGTTTCCTTTACGCATGAACTCCACTGATGGTGAAAGGTGGAGCAAAAGGAACCACCGACAGAGCTAGATATAAACTGATGGCATCGTTGGGAAGCACATGAGA
The DNA here is from genome assembly GCF_022655615.1 of Tachysurus fulvidraco. Classification (NCBI taxonomy): domain Eukaryota; kingdom Metazoa; phylum Chordata; class Actinopteri; order Siluriformes; family Bagridae; genus Tachysurus; species Tachysurus fulvidraco. The sequence goes on from NC_062518.1 coordinate 9,893,809, forward strand.
AGCTGAAGAGCATGGAGAGCTGCAGAGTCTGTGTGATGGTGTGCGCCGCGCTGCTCTCCTGCGCCTCTGGCAATGAAATTTACCATCTGGATGCCGAGGAGACGGTGGATGTAGACAGGAGAGCCTTGAGGAACTTCTACCCTAAAGAGCCTAATTTAACCAGCCAGAAAGAGCTCGTAAGCTCTGCTCCTGAATAATGCAGAAAAATACACTGGTGTCTCTTTTTTGTGTGTGTTTAAAAATGACCTGGTTTTGTATTGAATTTAATGAAATTATTGCATCATGTCCACAGCTTGGGGCTCTGCATGATGTTTTGGAAAAACTGCAGAACAAACGGATCTCACTCTGGGAAAAGAAGTTTAGCCGAGTTCCCACGGTGAGTTACACCATTAAAGGCTCTCAGATATAAACTAATATTCACATAGACACATGAATCATACAGCTTTGTTTAATGACTGGTTTAATTTTAAAGAATGATACAAATATGTATAATATTGTTCATGATATAACGCACTATAAAAGAAAGTGTTGAATGTTTATCTGTAGTGTCGATGTCCAGCTGTTACACAGTGGGTGTTAATTCACATCTGTAGATATTAATGAAATGATGGACATTTTGTTGTGTACGTACTTATTAATTATTATTATATCATTCTCAGTCTAGTGCTTTAGACCCTGGAACTGGGCAAATATTTAGTCTGTTCCAGTAAACTGTTGAGCAACAGAAACAGACAAGATGAAGAAATGAGAAATGTGGGGGTAAAAACAATCTGCAAAAAATGTGTAAAAAATGTCTGCAAATAGTCTACATTCAGTCTTTTAAACAGCATTTGGGTCACTTGGTCATCTTGCTAGTTTTGTTTTAAATATAACTCTTATAACTTCAGATTTTATACAGTGCATTCAAGGTAAAAAGGTCAGCAATGGAGAATTATTTTTATTGAATTGTTGCATACAGTTTTGTACACATTTGGAATAAGTCACATCCCTTATGTTATAACATAAAGGTAGGCTGTATAATAAGGCTGGATTTTTTCATTTACAAAACAGAAGGGATGTAAAAATTTGCTCTCAGCTGTGATGTGATGCCGATGTCTGGTGATGATGTTTTTCACTGTGTAATTACAGTGTGGGGTCGGACAGCAGTGTGCCGTACGGAAAGGCTCCCGTATCGGCAGGATGTGCGACTGTCCACTCGGAGCGGCTTGTAACACCTACCTGCTCAAGTGCTTATAATCATTACGTCATATCTGCTCCAAAAAAGATTTGTGTATTTAAGTTTTCCGTCTATTCGAGTTAAACTACGTGCTGCTTTTTATGTACATATGTACATTTTGTCTTTAGTTTTCTACTACACTATTTCTGTGGTTGTCGTTTTGAAGAAAAAAAACACCCAATGAAATACTTTATTTCATAATATAATAATAGAATAAAGTTATTCGAGTGGGGTCGAGTTGCAAATACTTGTGCAATGTTTCTTCTTAATAGTTCAGATGTTACGTTGATATGATACTGATTCACAAAGCACATCACATGAATGAAATATGATGGTATAGCTTTAGACTTTAGAGCAGCAGCTGATTACAAAACACAAAGCATGAAAAGGGACACGAGCAGCGAATGAGACACACGGTCATAACACATCTGGGACATTTTGATTGATGTGTCATGTCTAGAGCTGATCCCTTAGTCTTATGTAAGGAGAGACCTTTTTTGTCCAGTCACCATAAATGATACGAGTTTCGATTTACTTCCACAATCATAAGTTTGCATCCCAGATGAGAGAACAGAAGAGAAAGGCACAGAAGTTTCACAGTCTGTTCCCACATAAATCAAGTGTCCCTCAGAGGCTAGTCATTTATGAAGGTCAGCACAAAACCAGCCTTCATCACGTACGTCTAAATTGCGCCAACTGTCCATCAACACAGGCCACTGACTGTGCGCTTTCACTTCATATTAGTTTCACTTGTGTTTATTAATATATAGCAGCGTCACGGTGGAATCCGTAGGGCATGAGTGTGCGCACGTCAGATAGATCTCAAGTTTGATTTTAATGCATAACAATCTTCTTAGCGGTGACCTAAAGCTGTGTGCGTGTTTACAGGTGGTGGGGTTTTAATGATGTGTTACAATTTCACAAAGGTTTTGAATCCCAGAGTAAGGACAAAACATGACGTGACCAAGATCTCAAACTTTTTACCCTGCATTGAAAATGTCATACTGACCACTAAAGATGATGCCTTATAGAAGAAGATATGAGAAATTATGAGAATAAAAGGTGATGAAACAGGGAGTATTAATCAAGCAACAGAAGCTGTAAATGTTGAGAGCATTGTGTCATTAAAGAGAAGTGAATCGTCATCACATTTGGTTATTAATGACGAAAATATACATCACTACCATCGCAATCGGCCTGAAAAACTCTCTAATAAAGACCTGTGCCTTTGATTGCTTCAATAAAATAAGTCACTAATATTTCTCAATTCACTCATATCTTATGCGTACTTAAAGTGAGTCAACTAACTGAGATGTGTGCAGAAAAAATCATGGGTGTTCATCAAAATTAAAAGATTTCAAATATTCTAGAAAAATGTAAGATCGTTATTATGCATTCATGTGAACTTATGAAGCTCCCAAGAAAATGAAGATGATGATGAAGATTGAAGAAGAAGAAGAAGAAGAAGAAGAAGAAGAAGAAGAAGAAACAAAGTAACGAAGTAAAAAGTCCCTTAAACTTGTCTTGTTTCTGGAAAGATATATATATTTTTTCTTCCTTGCTCCTAGTAACTAACAAAGTCCTAAGTCCTAAACTATTTTCTATGTTAATAAAAGATTCTTTATATTGAAATCAAATATTCAAAACAGAACCACAACTGGGTCTGATCAACACTGAACACTACATATACACACATGGACAAATTTGTTGGCACCCATATATTAAAGAAAGAAAAGAAAAACCCACAATGAAACTAATGAAACTGGACAAAAACGGTGGTACCCTTAGAAACAGCTGTAAATAAGTTGACCTTTGGGACACGTTCAGTGTTGTATAAAGTACTAGAAAGCAATACTTCAGTAAAAGTACAAGTATCGTACTAGAAAAAGACTTTGGTAGAAGTGAAAGTTGCCTTAGAATATTACTCAAGTATCTGATACTGTACTTAAGTAGGCTATCAAAAGTCATTTTCTGATATTTAATGCACTTAAGTTTGTTGTATTTGTACTTCATCCGGTAGGAAGAATCTTTCATTCAAATGTACAGAAATTTCTTGCAAATATGGCCACGGGTGTATAACGTTATCTTCTTGCACCCTGTTCACCACTATCGTCGGGGTGGTTGTCTACGACGGGGCGGCCAACCCACGGCTAAAGGGCTGCATGCGGCTCTTATGTTCATATCGAAGTTTGCATTTGTGTCTTTTTAATGTGCATGTTCGCTTCACTTGCGTATGTCAAATTCACATGTGAGTGGGATGAAAATACCTCGAAGTTTCCCAGTAGGAGCAAGATCATTTGAGTAAACAATTTGTGTCAAGTTCGCTCTCAAAATGGCAGGGAAAAAGGCGATGATCATGTGTGTCCGTGTGTATGATGCGGCTCTTTGCGGTAACACAGTAAAAAGTGTGGCTCTTGGTCTCTGACTGTTTGGCCACCCCTGGTCTACGATAACGGGAGGTCCAGTAGATGCTTCCATGGCGGTTTCAGTTGCGCTTCCGCCTGCTTTAGCAACGTTACGCTGAAATAGAGCGTGCGGACGTGCGGAATACAATCTAGGAGCAGTGATTCGCCAAACCTCCCTTATTGCAGTCGCACACATTTCTTCTGATTTTATTTTGTAGTAACGAGTAACGAAGATGCTTATTGGAAATATAACGGAGAAAAAGTATACATTTTATCTAGGAAATGTAGTGGTGTAAAAGTGAAAGTTGACAAATTTAAACAGCGAAGTAAAGTACAGATACGTGACATTTCTACTTAAGTACAGTAACGAAGTATATTTACTCCGTTACATTACAACACTGGACACGTTAAAGTAAATTGTGTGTCCTGAATTAGCATCTCACGTGTCTTCAAACAGGTAATCAGTCAGTCTGACTATTTAAAGAGTGAAAAGTCGTCACTGTAACATGAACTGAACATAGACCACAGAAAGCTAAGAAGAGAGAAGAGAGTTGTCTCAAGAGATTAGAAAATCTATAAACAAACATGTTAAAGGTGTTTCTTTCTTTAATGGAAGGGTTCCAACAATTTTGTCCACGTGCTTAGATGTGAAAGTTTGCACATCCTTAAGACAAGATGGAAAAATAAATCATTGTTCTTTTTTCTGATTGTGATATAAATATTTAGTACAAACCGGTACACCAAGTCCTTACTTTCATACCCTTTATTATAGTGAACACCTTCTAAACAGAATTTGGGTTACTTGATTAATCTTTGTCCATTTATTTTGAAAATATCTGTTAAAGAGATCTGCCTTGATGCCCGATGACGCCTGAGAAAGGCACAGGCTCCCCATGACCCGAGAAGTTCGGATAAGCGGTAGAAAATGAATGAATGAATGAATGAATGAATGAATGAATGTTAAAGAGATTTCGTACACTGCCGTCAGGAAAAAGTCCGAATTGGGACTCTGGAAGTGAGTATTACAATTTAACAACAACAAAAAAAAGTCAACATTTGTGTATTTAAGACCCGAATGATACGATTTTTGGACGGATTTGTATGATTTCAGGCGTACTGTTTTGAATAAGTAAAATTTAAACGGAATCGAAAAGACATTTATGAGTAAAAACAATTTATGCATGAAAAAGTCACACTTCTTTAGTATTATTACCAAAAATCTCCCAGAGTATTTTTTACTTGTGAATTTAAGTAAGAGAAACTAAACCAATGTAGCAGAACTGTTTTTATATCTGTTGTCAAAACAGGGAAAAGTAATGATTTTCGAAAATATTCAGCCATTGCTCCGGTAACAAAAAACCTGGAACTAGGAAATGATATTAATGTCAAATTCAAGGTACAGTACAAGTTGCACTAAAAAAAACACACACAGATTCAGACTTAATCCGTTCAAACCTTAAACACTTCCGTAAAGGACATGACAAACTCGATAGGATTTATAGGAACATATTAGGACTTCAATGATTGGGATAAACCTTATAACTTTTTATAAATGATCGGATTACATATCATAAACCAACCGAAATGTGAAAGATTTTAGAATGTAAAGAGGTCAAGTGCAGTTTGCTTATTAATTCAACGTTAGCTTATATACAGCCAAAAACATTTACAAGTTAGCATAAAATTTTATATTACTACCAATAGACTGCTTGACAAAAGTTTGGCTCAGACTCTAAACAATCCTACACACTGATGCTTGCACTCTGAACTGTCGTGTCAAAAAATTCTGATCAGTTTTAAATGCACAGCAATAAAAGCGTTTGTGTACTTTGATCACTACAACCCTGAACCTTCCGTCGTCAACATGACCTTATAACAGCAACTGAAATGCCAGTAACAAACAAAATGAGAAGATTTTTTAGGGCACAAAGGAGCAAAGATTTGCTCAAATTACTTAAAAAGGATAGCTAAGAGCAGGAGGCAAAACTGAGCTTCTCGGCTGTTCGTCTAACAGGACCAAATCCTCTAGATCTCGACCACGGAACCTGCGACGGGAGGTCTTCACCGTCACCTTCCGCCCCTGAAAAATTTTAAGGGCCTCTTTCGAGGCCATGGCCCTTGCTGCACATTCATCACGGCCGTATCCTGTACCCATGTAGACTGTGTGGCAGCGCAGTTCACACACCTGGCCCTCTCTTTGGGTGCAGCCGGCAGGCAGGTCAGGAATGTCTTTGAGAGGCACAAATACACAACTAAGGCTGGCCTTGCATGACTCCACACAGGTGCGCAAGATCTCAAAGTGATCCAGGTTGGGTCCAAAGCCTCCTGCAGACACCAGTTTCCAGGCCACGGTTTTATAAAGACGATTAAAGAAGGGCTGATGTTCTGCAGGGGCCTCGGGCAGGGGACCTGATTTGACAGCAGCAGCGTTCGGATAGACAGTATTGTGTTCTCCGCCTTTAATGTCAGAGTCGTTAAGAACTGTTTTGTTTTTCTTAGCACAGCTCTCAGCATCCGTGGCTGCACATAAGTTGGAAATAGAAGTGAAAAGGACTCAATCAGTGACTGTTAATGTTGTTATTATATTAAGTTAAATTTAAAAGGTCCTAAAGGGCTGTGAAGGTGTATTAAACTAAAGGCGAGTGAGTAAATGCTCATTTTTTGGCCAAAATAAAAATTCTAGACTATATTCATTTATTATTATATTTTTATTTTATTTACCTATATTATGTTATGCCAAACAATTTGTATTTAAAAAAAAATCCAAATTCAGAATTAAAAAATTTATCCAAAATGACTCCAGATAAAATTTCTGATTTCAGGTGAACTAATAACACTGCTCTCAAGTTGGAGACGATGACCTATAAGATTATTTACTGAGGTCTCACACCTGAAACAGACGGTCTCTTTCCTTTTCCTATGATCTCATCTTTAGTCTTTTGAACAGGACTTTTGCTCACACCGATCCCTTCTGCCATCTCTTTCACCTTGTCCATCACAGGTTGGGGATAGCTACAATAAAAGAACACCATGGAAGTCAAAAACTGACTTGTAGCTATGAAAAACAACGGTATGTAAGTAAACGTTAGGACGGAGCACATACCGACAGCCTAAGAACGTTTGGTTGGCCCAAACCTTGGACAGAGAAAGAAGCCTGTCCAGACTGGGAGTTCTAACCCCTGGTTGGATGGTAGGAAAGGTCTCCATATTGCGCAGAACAAACTCTCGCCTGGCGTGCCAGTGCTTATTTGTCTCAGAAAGCTCTCTTAGGGATTCCACCCATTGTGCCAGGTGAGGGTTTTGCTGAAGGAACTCAGACACGACATCATCTCCACTCCTCTCTGCCATCACTAAAATACAACCAAACAATAAAAATAAAAAAAAGAGCTTGGTAATTCATTCATTCATTTTTCCCAGACACATGTTTACGTCTGCAATAAAATACTGTCAGCAATATTTAGCTCTTTGGTGAATGTTTACATAAACACATCAAAGTAATTTAGCTTTCCAGGATGTTTTGTAGAACACAGCAACCATTAAACTAACATTATAACACCTACCATCAATCCAAACTCGATGCCCTTATGCATAAATATCATAATAATCACTCGATATATTCGATAATGAGTCACTTAACATGTTGATTAGTGTGTTTTTAGCTTTAGCACGTTTCATTTGCATCATATTGTGGATACAAACAAAAGCCAATAAAACTAAACTAAAACACTTAAAACACATATTTAAAAAAGCAACGCGTAAAACACCAACCTTTAAAAGGTTCCTTTCACCGTTTCTACATAACCAGGTAACATTAGCTAGCAGCAACATCAACAGAATATCAGGCTATGCAAAGCCACTTCCGTGGACGTCAATCCAGTGCGCCTGCGTCACTACAACGCGACGGTGTTTATGCTAGACGCTAATGGATGTTGTGTTGTTTTAGAAGCGTATAGTGATTATTTATCTGTTGGACTGAAGGCTGCCTGTAACGATGATCCACGAGTTGCTGCTTGCTTTAAGCGGATATCCTGGAACCGTAGTTACATGGAATAAAAGAAATGGTTTACAGGTATTTATTCTATACTGTATGGTCTGCTGTAAAAAGTGACCCCACACACTCCTCACACACACTCTTCACCCCACACACTCCTCACACACACTCTTCACCCCACACACTCCTCACACACACACTCTTCACCCCACACACTCCTCACACACACTCTTCACCCCACACACTCCTCACACACACTCTTCACCCCACACACTCCTCACACACACACACACACACACACACTCTTCACCCTACACACTCCTCACACACACACTCTTCACCCCACACACTCCTCACACACACACACTCTTCACCCCACACACTCCTCACACACACACATACACTCTTCACCCCACACAGCGCTCACACACACTCTTCACCCTACACACTCCTCACACACACTCTTCACCCCCCACACACACACTCCCGTCCTCACGACCAGACTGTGTAAAAGTTTCTTTCCACAAGCCAACAGACTCCTCAATAACTGAACTGAACTGTACTGAGCACAACGTACACACACGCACATAATCTGTATGGACTGCACAGACCTACATCAAATACACACACTTCCAATATACATCTATCAACCTGTTTACATGCTGTTTACGTCCGTCAAACTGTTTACATGCTGTTTACGTCCGTCAAACTGTTTACATACTGTTTACATCCATCAAACTGTTTACATGCTGTTTTGCAATTTTTTTTAACTTTTTTGCTCTTTGCACACATTTCTGTCGTTATGCATATACAGTAAAATATTTCAGTCGTTTGCTGTTTTTGCACAAATCCTAACATTATCTCAGTATTCACTCTAGTATTAATTCACGCAATATTGTCTGAACATACAGTATTTACACTGTTTCTGTACAACACTGTTTCTGTACAACACTGTTTCTGTACAACACTGTTTGCACAGTTGCACTTTATGTATCTAGAACTACTAAGTCCTTAGCCCAGTCTTTGTTTTATGTAGCACCACAATCCTGGAGAAACGTTGTCTCATTTCACTGTGTACTGCAACAGCTGTATAGGGTTGAAATGACAATAAAAGCTTCTTGACTTGTAATTAGCTCATTAACAAGTTGTAAACAATGTAAACATTTGTATAATAATGTTTTTTATAACGGTCGACATGCATGGTGATGGTAATGGATGTTTTAGCTGAAATCTCAGCTGTTCCCAGTATAAGTGGTTAAAGTGTTGAGCTACAAATCAGAAGGTTGTGGGTTTAAATCCCAGCATCTCCACAAAGCTGACACTGTTGGGGCCCCTGAACAAGGCCCTTAACCCTCAATTGCTCAGCTGTATAAAAAATAATATAATGTAAGTCACTCTGGATATAAGGGCATCTGATAAATGATGTAAATACTCTATATTTCTAATCTGGAGTCATTTGGAGTTGAATCCCTGCATGTTTCAGGTATCCCAGGATCTGCCCTTTCTCCATCCCAGTGAAACCAGTGTCCTGAACCGGCTGTGTAAGATGGGAACAGACTATGTGCGGTTCACAGAGTTCATAGAGCAACACACGGGCCATGTTCACCAACAAGTAAATCTTATTAACGCATTATTACATCTGGGGTTGTACAGAATATATTATATTTGTATATTTTCAGTTCAGTACTAATTTCAGAGAACTGATTTTTAAACCTATATGGATACATATAGCCACTGTACCAGCTCTGTACCATCTTCTTGTTAAATTATGCATAGCATGAAATACATGTTGTTACATGGGTTAACAGTATACAAGTATGTTTAGATTGGATTAAGTCATATACACCAATACTGATGTGAACTTTTCTACATCTGAGAATTATATGAAGCCTTTTCCTAGTCTCTGATTTCTAATTTGTCTCCAGGAGCACCACCCGAGCCAGCAGAGCCAAAGTGGGTTACATGGAATATACCTGAGGGCTTTCTGCACTGGCTTACACTCCATGTTGCAGCCTTACAGACAAGCAATACTAGATCTTGAACAAGAGGTGTGACATGACATGATATGGCAGGAAATTATTTCATACCGTTCAAATGTCACTCGTCTTTCAAATGAGTATAACAACTAAGACCGAAATCGGTCTTTTGAATCTTTTTGCAGTTTCTTGGTGATCCACATCTCTCCATTTCTCATGTCAACTACAAGCTGGAACAGGTAGTTAACATAACATTTGAGCTCTTTGAGTTAAACTAAATAACAAACTTGTTCACACATTCTGTATGCTGTGGTCCTAATCAGTTTCAGTTGCTGTTCCCTTCTGTAATGGTCGTGGTGGAGACCATCAAATCTCAAAAGGTTAGTTGTTTTTTACACATTGATATAAATCAGGATAATCCAAGCTTATCCTCAAAAGGCTGGAGTAGGAGCAAGTTTTCGATCCACTCAACCATGTGATTTCACCTGATTAAGCTAATTTTGGCTCTAAACAGATTCAGGTGTAGCTTCAGCTTGGTTGGAATGAAAAAACAGAACCTACAGCGTCCTTTTCGGATATCGGACACTCCTGACAAAGTTAAATAAACAAGGGTCTGTCGACGAAAAATGTTAAATGTGTTAAATATGTTTGCTTGCATTAGATCCATGGCTGTCAGATTCTGGAGACTGTTTACAAGCACAGCTGTGGAGGGCTACCACCTGTACGGATGGCCTTAGAAAAGTGAGTGTCGTACAAAAAAACTAATAACCTCTGCCTTCAGTCAGACGTGGGACACTGTAGTAACAGTTATGTACTTCTGAATGTACTTCTGAAGCTCTTTTGGATTTGTGTGGATGGTGTCAAAAGAATAAAGCACGAGCATTATGAATTTGTGTAAATTATCTTTAGTTGATTCTAGTTTAGCTCAACATGTTTTCTTCTGACAAACATTTGGCTTGAGCAGGATTCTTGCAGTGTGCCATGGAGTGATGTATAAGCAGTTAGCTGCATGGATGCTGCATGGTCTGCTTTTGGACCAGAGTGAAGAGTTCTTCGTGAGGCAAGGCCCCAGTGTGGGAGGAGCTGCAGCAGCACAGGAGGAGGAAGAGGAAGACCTTGGCATTGGAGGTCTGAGTGGGAAGCAACTTAGAGAACTGCAGGACTTGGTGAGAAATTTGCTCTTCTTCACTTCAAATGAAAGAGGACCGCATATCTGTGTCTCCAGGAAGATATGATGCACATCTACACACGTAGATGTGCATCATATCAATCAAATGTATGAAAATGAGCACAACATAAGAAGATATAGTGCGAGTCATTATTGTGCACACCACAAAGACTTCCAGAATTATGGAGGCAAAGTTCCTTTTTTATTAGATCTGAGCAGCACAGAGGCCACAATCAGGATGCTCAGGGTGTTCATGTGTGGGAAAATTACTCCATTAGTTTAATTATGTACATTCTTGTGTCTCAGAATTTCCTGGTTGTATCATTGTTTTTAATCCTTAACTTATCACAGAGTACTGTTCTAACTTTTTTAACCTTTTAAAATCCCTGCCTGAGATGAACTGTCTCATTTTGAAAGGTCAGTGAGTGTATACGCACTCCAGGCTCTGCATTGACCACAACATCTTTTTTGTGTATTTTGGCTTGCGACACAACAAAATTCTGATACTGAGCTTTTCTGAACGTTTTCCTCTGTAGAGACTGATCGAGGAGGAGAACATGCTCGCTCCGTCCCTGCAGCAGTTCTCCCTGAGGGTCGAGATGCTTCCTTCCTACATTCCTGTCCGAGTAGCAGAAAAAATCCTCTTTGTTGGGGAATCGGTCCAAATGTTTGAGAACCACAACCAGAGTCCCTCCAGAGCTGGTGAGACTACATTAGATGCATGGTTTTATGTTTGCTTCTGTAAATGATAATCCTTGACCTGTTGTATTCTGTCTAATTCAGGGTCCATACTGAAACACCAAGAGGACACATTTGCAACAGAGCTGCACAGACTCAAACAGCAGCCACTTTTCAGCCTGGTGGACTTTGAGAATGTAATAGATGGAATTCGAAGCACGGTTGCTGAGGTTGGTTATAAAGTACACGATTTTATTTGTTTGTTTGTTTGTTTGTTTTTAACACTCTCGAAACCAAATAGTAGCTTTTTCTTTAATAATCTTCTGTTTTTCATCTTATAGCATCTCTGGACTTTGATGGTGGAAGAATCTGATCTTTTGGGTCAACTCAAGGTAAACAGGTCAACATGTTACAAACAGTTATGTTAAGCAGCGAGGATGATGATGATGACGATGATACAGATAAAGAATTGATATAATGATAAATTTAGCTTGAATATTCTTTAATGCAAAAATATGCATGTTTTATTAGGTTATTAATAAGCAGGTTATTAATAGTTTATTGTATATATACATTTCTTGTATATTGTCACCAACTTTGTGTCTTTTTTTAATCATATTCACCTTTAATTGCTGCACACAATTGTTTCTTTTTCCCCCCATAGATCATAAAAGATTTTTATTTGCTGGGACGTGGTGAACTCTATCAGGTCTTCATTGACCTCGCCCAGCACATGCTGAAGACCCCACCGTCAGCTGTGACAGAGCACGGTGTGTGTGTGTGTCTGTGTGTGTGTCTGTGTGTGTGTCTGTGTGTGTGTCTGTGTGTGTGTCTGTGTGTGTGTCTGTGTGTGTGTGTCTGTGTGTGTGTGTCTGTGTGTGTGTGTCTGTGTGTGTGTCTGTGTGTGTGTGTGTCAGCACCTCAGTTATACCTGCACCCAACTTGTGATTTAAAAATAAACTCTCATTGTAATAATGCCATTTAATTATTGCTGTGATTTATTTGTCATCCCAACACATTTCCAGATGTCAACGTGGCCTTTCAGCAAGCCGCTCACAAAGTTCTGCTTGATGATGACAACCTGTTGCCCCTCTTGCATCTCACTATTGACTATCAAGGGAAAGACACCAAAGGTACTCTTCACCACAGTGGGACGATTTTATTGTGTATTCATTATGTGCAACAGCTGCTGGCTTAGAAGTAGCTCCTTTAAATATTTAATCTCTTGCAAGGATCTGTCTTAATCACAGATGTAGATGTTTATTTAAAGGCATGTAGCACCACTTAGTGGTGGCAGTCAGATATGAATTCTTAGCGCTGGAGACTCTTTTAATCATTAAAGAGAAGTGCTTATCTTTATGAAAAATTGTCATCAAGTATAAATGGAAGCTCTAGTTTTTTAATTGCTGGTATAAGATATAGGTATATCAGAGATGTAAGCCGCCAGCATGGTATTTAATTAATAATATAAAAATAAAAGTGAAGTCATTGTTAGTCTACCAGATGCCCCTGCCATGTTCAGATGACTTAGTATAATGTGATGTCTAATATAGCTGCTTTATTATTATTATTATTATTATTATTATTATTATTATTATTATTATTAGGGAAGTTAACCTAACAAGCTTGTTTGCTTGCTGATTTACACTATTCTCTCTGTTATGTACTACAACATTTGACATTTATTTAATAGCTAGACAGATGAACTCTTTGAGGACCCACATGCTTCTTGTCTAGAGAGAAACCACAAAGCTGATCAGTATAAAGTGCCTTCCTTGTAACAGATGTTACATCCGTTTTTAACAGAGGCGCCCGGGACTCGAGAAGGCACCACACCTCCTCAGGACACTTCTCCTCGAGAGGCTCCTTCCACAGGCTGGGCTGCACTGGGACTGGCCTACAAAGTCCAGTGGCCTCTGCACATTCTCTTCACTCCTGCTGTGCTAGAAAAGTAAATCATGCAGAAATGTGTAGAGTACATGGCATTGTTCTGTCATGTCCAGAACATTGGACAGTTTGGTGAATTTCCCCACACAGTAGCTCTGATTTTAACTGAATTCAGACTGAATCTGGCAGGAAGTGTAGCCATGAAGATAGATGTTTCTGAGGTGATTAGAATTTCATTTTATCTGTACATTTGATTGTTTCTTCTGCTCTTTAGGTACAATGTAGTGTTTCGATACCTGCTCAGCGTGCGCCGCGTGCAGTCAGAGCTGCAGCACTGCTGGGCTCTGCAGATGCAGCGCAAACACTTAAAGTCTAACAAGACTGATGCAGTCAAATGGAGGCTGCGCAACCACATGGCTTTCCTTGTTGATAACCTGCAGTATTATTTACAGGTACAGTGCTGCCCAAGTGAAATGATTTTTAACTGGTTTTTAACACTGACCATCATTTGTGCAATTCATTTCCCACTCAGGTGGATGTCTTGGAGTCTCAGTTTTCACAGCTTTTGCAGCAGATCAACTCAACACGAGACTTTGAGAGCATTCGCCTGGCTCATGATCATTTTCTTAGTAATCTCCTAGCCCAGTCCTTTATCCTCCTCAAGCCAGTAAGTCTGATAAGCCTCTCATATTTATCATTGCCCTCAAAAATATCCAGTTTACTATTTAATTACTACAGTGAAAACTGATTACGAGTGTGAGAAATATCAGTCTCAACCTGACACCTCTTCAGAGAGCTTATCCCCATTCGTATGCATTCTAACACCCAAAACTGACTTTTCTAGGTGTTTCATTGTTTGAATGAGATTCTGGATCTCTGTCACAATTTCTGCTTGCTGGTGAGTCAGAACCTGGGGCCACTGGATGAGAGAGGAGCAGCTCAGCTGGACATTATGGTGAAGGTCAGTACACCAGCGGTCAATGGAAAACCTTAGCCAAAAGTGTTAGTAAATATAACATCATTTCATTTAAAGTTAGTAAAAAAAAACCTACTATACTGTTTGCAACTTGTGATTTCACAGAATTGTGGAAGTGTTATGAGAACGGAATGATTTATTGTTCACATCATTGTGTCTGAGTACTAAATAAAAGCAGAAGAGTTTGATTTTTAGCCGTTTAGCTCGCAGCAGCTCCTATGCATTGCTGACCAGTTCATTCTGCAAGATTATGAACAGCTGGTGTTGTCTGGATGCAGGACTGTCAGGGCTACTCGCATATCGTGTATTATAGAATATTTTTATCCTGTAACTAAAAATATACATGTACTCACCATCACTTCAGTAGGAACACTGGTCACACATGCAGTTATGCAATCAGCTAATCACGTGGCAGCAGAACAGTGCAGAAAAAAAACATATAGATACCAGTCAAGAGCTTCAGTTCATTTTTACACCAGAATGAGGAAAGTGTTTTTATCTGATTAAATACCTGTATACATGAACAGGTCTTCCCACTGTAGATTTAATACCCCGTTATAATGTACTGTTCTAATTAAAAAACTAAATAGCATTGCTTTAAAGATGAGTCCAGCAACATCATGCTTGCCTAATTTCTTTTATATGATAATCATTTGCAACTGTACAAGCTCTTTGCTTGATTTTCCTTTAGATGTATGACTGAGCAAATACACATCACTTATCCACAAATCTTTGTTCCTAATTACAGATCCTGTGTATATAAATAGAAGCTGAGCAAAGTATGTAATCCTTGAGACAGTGAGAGATGCTTAATGGAGGTTTAGAGATTGGTGTTTAAATTGAAGCATGTTTGTGAGAACTTTGTGTGTGTGTGTGTGTGTCTGAATTTTGTAACATTAAGCACTCTTCTGCTCCAATAGGGTTTTAGCCGCCAGTCGTTCCTGCTCTTCAAAATCCTCTCCAGTGTGCGTAACCACCAAATCAATTCCGACCTTGCTCAGCTACTGCTGCGTCTGGACTATAACAAATACTACACTCAGTCAGGAGGCATGCTGGGAAGGTATGTGTGGTAAAGCTTGAATAATGTCACACTGTTAATTATAGCAATATTATAACTTGTATTTCTTTTCTTCTGGCAGTTTTGGGCTCTAAAACAGCGGCCGAAGATCCATTTTCTCATTGTGCACTGTGTAAATATATCCTGAAGTCATATCGTCAGATGTAATAGGAATTTACTTTTGTATTAATGCACATATGGTTAATATTTATGTTGGCTTGTTGTCTGTCTGCGTGTATCACTTTTTTTTTAAAATTAAAGTTATACTTGTATACCTTGTAAATACCGCACCCTGAAATTATTTAAAAAAAAATAATAATCCCAAGGGGGAAAAAAAGGAGACACACAGTTTATTATGTCAAAAACAGTTTTAAAACTATATACAGTAAAAGCAGGCAGGTGCTAAAACAGTACAGGACGTTAAAAAAACACAGAAGTGACAGAGCCTAAGAAGAGTAATCATGATTATACTCAGGCTGACTGCTGTAAGCCAGACGTTCTCCACAGATCACACACTGAACCAGCCACTCCAGAGACACCACCGGAGTGTTTGTGGCCATCACACACTTCAGCACCTCTTCAGGACACGGAGACGCAGACACCACCAAGTCAAATCCCTCTACTGAAGTATCTACAAACCAGGACAAAGGAAATGGCTTTAGTTGTAAAGCCTTACAAGTTAAATACTTTCACTGACCTTGAAAAAAAATAAATCAGTAATTTGGAACAAGGCTACAATTCTAGTGAAAGTAATTGAACAGAAATATGTGTATTATGTGGTTTTGAACTTAATATCCACCCCCAGCCCCACATACAAAATACATTCATGTGGCCTAATCCAAGTCCTTTCAGATCTACACCAGAACAGTCACTCCAGGAGTTTTTTGTGATTGTTGCAGCCAAAAATGCTTGATTTTCTGGAGCTTGTCCAAAATTTTGTGAACTTACTTGCACAGTATTTGCATTGTGTGTGCTCGTGTGTAAGAACATGCATAGAAACACAATCACAGCTTTCTTCTTATTTCGTTAGGATTACTCTACATATCCCAGCCCAATTCTGTGGTAAGATGAAGTGTGGAATATAATTGACGGACCGCACCAGACCCTTGATTTATGTTTAACAGAAATACAATTTGTATAGTTAAGAGTCTGGAATGCAAAACATTGTGGGGGAAGAAAAATAATTCAGGTGGAACATCTTTAAAGGTGGGGTCTCCGTTGTTTGAAAGCCAATGTTGACAATGTTGAAATCACCAAAACAAACACGCCCCTAACCCAAATGGGTCCCACCCCTGTTTTGATAGCTCCACCCACACATACACAAGACAAGTATAACCCAAGTATAACCCAGACTAGTATTATGGCGGAACCTGTTGGGGCAGCTGACCGAGGGGATATTTTTATCAATAAATGAACTCTGAGTAATACTATGGTAATACAAATGTGTTTTTGTAGTACTGTGTGTTGTACCGTGAAAGGTTTATCTTCGTTTCACACGGAAGGCGTTCAGTTCTCTCCAGTGCTGGAAAGCTGATCGTATATTAACACGGTCCTACTTCTTGCCTTATCGTAAGCCTTTCTTCGCTTTCTTTCTTTGTTTTTATCCTCCATGTCGATGTTAAAACCGCTTTCTGCTAATGTCACACATGCGCACTGAACACACTCTCCCCCATATTGACAAGACACGCCCCTTTCTGCTTATTGGCTACACGTTAGTTTTGTTTTTTTGGGCGGCCAAAGCAGTTTTCTGAAGCATTTCTCAAACAACGGAGACAGCACCTTTAAGTGGACCAGTCAGAACATACCAGAACTGTTGTTGCTTATTTTATGCTGCTGAACCTTTGCGGAGCCACACATGGTGAGCAAGGAAGTCCACAAATCCACACGTTCTTCTGAAACCAGCAGGACCTTCAACGCTTTGAAAGGGGTACAGCGCACATGCCTGTGGGAAAAGAACATTGTTAAAAATCTGTACTGTTTTGTATGATAATGTTTGATATTATAAGCTTTCTATTACATTAATTCCATACATGACAGTAGTTGCTCAAGGAAGGACATGAACTATGACATCATGTCTGTGACATCATTAGACAACACAAACACTTCTGAGACTGAATAAAACAGATCTCACACATTGTACAATGTTTCTCACATGATCATTTCATCG
Source organism: Tachysurus fulvidraco (assembly GCF_022655615.1). NCBI lineage: Eukaryota > Metazoa > Chordata > Actinopteri > Siluriformes > Bagridae > Tachysurus > Tachysurus fulvidraco. The sequence goes on from NC_062518.1 coordinate 9,911,330, forward strand.
GTTTTACTGAATTAATGAACCTTTTTAGATCTAGCGGCTTTATTAAAGCTCCTCTCTCTCTCAATTATGTGGCGTTACATTGGTGAGGTAAAATTGGCAAAGACTTACAGTACATGTAAATAAGCTGCCTTTATTATTGCCACAAATTACAGCACAGGAGAATTCTTTAACACACATCCCAGCTTTTGGGGGTCAGGGTCAGAGGGCCTTGCTCAGGAGCCCAACATTGGCTAAATAAATCTAATGAAATCAATCACCTTGATTGAATGTTCATTCTTACAGACTGAAATCAAATAAATGGCACGATATGTTTGGAAAAAAGGATGTGTTAGGGAATGAAGTAGCCAAGTGATTAAGGTGTTGGTCTTCTAACCGGAAGGTTCAAATCCCAGGGGCCACCAACCTGCCACTCCTGGGCCCCTGAGCAAGGTCCTTAACCCCCAATTGCTCAATGAGATAAATGTAAGTCGCTCTGGATAATGAGTCTGCCGAATACTATAAATGTAAATTTTTGAGGTAGAGAGAGCTGCATTACAACACGCTCACATGGCCCTGTTCACATTTGTCTTTTGATTTTAATCTTGCTTCACATACAGAAAATGTTAAACTGTCAGTATATCAACAATCATATCTGTCACATCACCTACCCAAATTCAAATTTTTCTTTTTTAAAATAGTGAGTAGATTTTCAGAACAAGGAAGCCCTGAAATACCATTCTATAATTCGTTGCTCAGGCCCCACTCCAGCAGGGAGCAGGTAGTTCCTGTAGTTCATCAGCTTCTTCTCTTGACAGCAGTCTCGCACCCAGATCTGAGACACACAGGGAACTCCACCTGCCACACACAGCAGGTACGTCTCCGTACGGCAATGCTTATCAGCAATCAACAGGCTCTGGTACGCTGCTTTACACTGAACACAGAACCCACAGGAACATTTCGACTTAGTAGAGTTCACATACTGCAGAAATAACTACTAGAAATCACAAAATGAGGTCTTACTTGTTCTTCATTGAATTCAGGCAGAATCATTCCTCCACCAGCCTCCAACTGCCTCTTAGTGTACTGCTTGTTATATGGAGCTGTCGGTACATATTCTGATGACAAAAAGGAAACAAGAGAGTCTGACAAACTGTCCACAGTTTGAAGGAATAAATAAAGTTCAGGTCTCTTTTCTCACCTTCTTCTCCATCGCTGGTAGTCTGGTTAGACTTCATGTCGTTGTCAGAGGATGCAGTGAGCATGAAGACAAAGCCCATAAAGAGGGACGTGCTCTCAGGAAGAGGGCCGTGCATCACCAGGTGGTCACTGGGGTCAGAAGGCAGCTCAGCTCCACTCCCAGAGGTGTCACATGGAGCCATTTTCAAACCTAAACCCACATATTAATATGTGTTATATACATTGTGTGATTGGTCCAGAGAAAAATCTAATTACACAATTTTCTTCTTAACTTAAAAGGTGTCTGACTTTCACGTGCTTACTTTTTGTCTAGTTTCAAAGCGAGTGTAACAAGCAATCTCTCACAAGTCTCTCTCAATGAACATTTTTGAATGAATCCATGCCCAAGTCTTCATACACTTGTTTCAAACACCACTATGGAAGCTTTAAAATATAATTTTGTAACAAATAATTTAGCAGAAATCAGTTTGCTAAGCTTAAGTGTATTCCATAAGTACATTCTCAAATCTTTATATACAACACTAAGTTTTTAATGAAGCATTATTGCCCCATTACATGACCATATACCTTTCTTCCTGACGTTATATGGTCATGTAATGGGGCAATAATGCTTCATTAAAAACAGTGTTGTATATAAAGATTTGAGAATGTACTTAAGGAATAGATTTTGGGTGAGACAGACATCCTTTACTAGTTAGCCAAATTAGTTTCAAAGCGATTGTACACAAAGAAGCAAAAACATCAAACACCAACCTACTTAGGTTTTTAAGTAGAAAATTGTGTAAATTAGCGAGCCATTTCTTTCTAATGAACACTACAAACCCATACACCATATTTAGAATTATTCCATTGCATTGAAGCATGCAAAATAAAATGAGCCACCACCGTGAGCACACGCACACACACACACACACACACACACACCACCTTTCCACCTGCCTTTCCAACAGCACCCAAAATCTACATACCAACATCCTGGATCTGCTGCTCATTCAAACTCAATAAAGGGGATCTTGATTCACGCTTGTAAATGACAAATTTATGTAAAATATCTGAGGTTTGTTAAAACACCAAGATACCAAACCAGTGTTTTTAAAATCATTTAAAAAAAAGGTAATTAAAATGCATATTATGAAAAAGAGTTTAAAATGTATAATGCTATACACAGTAAGATCAATGCAATTCATAACATTTTTTTTTTAAATGTAAAAAAAAAAATGCAGCCATTATTAAATAGCTCTAAAAACGTCTTTAGTTCAGGCTTCGCTGCTCGTGCTGCATGTCATTAATCTCTGTCCAGATGCCATCCGTACCCAATCTGGCCCCACCCACTCTGCGCCCTCTCTTCGCTGGTGTCTTCTCGTCCTCTGTGGAGCTTGTAAGTTTCCTTTTGGCTGGGGTTTTTGGGCTGTTTGTGGAGCTGCTGTTTGGTGTTCCCGGCCCAGTCCCATTTCCGCGACGCCGCCGTTTTCCTTCTACAAGGTTATCTACATGGAGATCATGAACTTTTAGGACACATGGGCTCCTTAACTGAACAATGTTAACAGCAGTAATACATGCAATTATTTTTTTTATCTATTAACCGCTCATCTTCAAAAGAACTATGAGGATGAACGGAGGGACCCACCGAGGCTGATATCGGATGCCATGTTCTGAGGCGTAGAAGGTTCGTAAGGCCCGAGGCCATATTGTTCCCTCAGGCGGCTTCCCTGCTCCATGGTGAGGATCACTGCAGTCCTGCAGTACCATGTGCTCTGTCCATCTTTCTCTACGCAGTACAGCAACTCGGCACCTTGGCGTTTGTGTGCCTTCACTATACCTGTCAGCAAAATGCATACACACAGAAACATTTATCTTTTACTGCTTATTTAATGGGGCTCAGGGCAACACACTGAGTAACATGAATAAAAGGTTTTATCCATGTACTCCAGTCTCTTACCTGTGTTAAAGTACTCCTCCTCAGTCAGGGCCGTGACCTCGGCCTCCAGCGGAATGGGATCACACAGCAGGATGTCCTTCCCCTGTGCCTCACACTCCTGATTGTCGTCAAACAGTAGGCGAAAGCGGTTCTCTCCCAGGTCCCGAGTAATGGTCCCAGAGTAGAAAAATGAATTGGATGACCACTTGGCCATCACACGCAGTCCAACGAAGCTGCTGCCGCTCCCTGCACTGTTCTCAGGGGACGTGGTGTTCAGTGCATCCAAACGACTAGAGGGGACGCGGGCATTTGTACGAGCGAGATGCTCGTCTTCTGACGAAGACACGGTTGGGCCGTGAGCACCTCCTCTCTGAGCTGACCTTCCACCTCTGAGTGAGAGCAGCAGCAACAATCAGCGAGATACAAAGTCATGAACACGTATCATAAATACGTTAGACTTACTACCAAGAGTTTTTGCAGGCAGAAGGGTTAGTAAGAATTTGAATAAAAGGGAACTAACTCCAAAGGATGTTAAGAGTAGGAGTTTTCATCCAAATGTTTTCACTTTTTGATTATACAGAAAAAAAGTATAAAAGAAACAACCAAAGATATCTGAAAAAATATGTCTTTAAAAAAAATATCGAAGGAAAAAAGACCCTTATGATCTTTTTCATTGCTAATTAAAATGCATGACAAATTTTATTTTGGGATGTTTTATTTGCTTAAATTTTTTTGGGGTGAAAAATAAATTATTCCTGAAGTGCTAGATTCATTATTAGAATTTTTTTTACAGCAAATTATATTTGCAAACTATACTAAGACCTTCTGATTTTGGTATTCCATTTGATATTAATAAACGGATGGAATTACAAAAATTATTGTATTTAAGAATATCAGCAGTTTCTTTGTTTTCTCTTAACATTTGGATGAAATTTTACCATTGCCATCAGGTTTTAGAGGAGTTTACATACAGAATTATGTACATGGAGTCTGTGAGCCCTCACCTGGACAGTGGACCACGTGAGGGGGGTCTTCCTCGACGCCCGTGGCCTCTGGGGCTCAGCGGGGCAGTGGACAGAGAACCCCAAACACCTGTTAGCTCTGACCCCACTACCTGTCTACCCCCTCGCCTGGGGCTGAGAACATACACACACACACAGACGAAGCGGTCAAACGACACGCCCTCAGCCAGCAAGTGTGTAGCAGCAGCAGTGGGGAAATAGCTGTACAGGCCATGAGTGTTCTCTTGAAATGGTGTGTATGTGTGTGTGTGAGAGAGAGAGAGACTGGAAGAATTAAGTGGTACTGAAAGTGGTGTACATGCTTTGGGATTACCATAAACATTTCAAACTGAAAAAAGAAACTGATGTAATTCTGATAGTGAGACACGAATGTGCCACATTGCCACTGAGAAGAGATTAATTCACATGCAAACAAGAACTTGAGTAGATGTATATATTATTCCTAATTACATTTTACATTTATAGCATTTGGCAGACGCCCTTATCTAGAGCGACTTACATTACCTCATTTTTAAATAGCTGAGCAATTGAGGGTTAAGGGCCTTGCTCAGGGGCCCAACAGCGGCAGCCACCAGTGCATGTACGCAACTTTCATTAGAAAGTAATAGTATTAATGAATAGTATTATAATTAAAAAGGAGGGTCATGCAGAGGCCACAAAACAGACTCCACAGTGACTCACCTGCCAGGCTTCGCTCCTCGGTTGGAAGGCATGATGAAGTCGGTCAACCTGCTGGGAGCTGGACCTCCACTGCTGGTCCCGCTGGAGCTGAAGTGAGACGCGGCCTTGGACGAAAGCGAGCTCACATCAGCCAGGTCTCCTGAGGTCATGGAGCTTCCGGTACGTGAGGGAGAAATGTCGCTGTCCATGACACAGCGATCCACCACTGGCTCCTCAGTCTCCTGGAGAAGAAATGGATACATTATGATTTTAGAGCATCGTTCTGACTTTCCATCAGCCCCAGACATGTTCTCTCTATAGAACGAAGTAAAGAGTGAACTCACCTCAACAACCTTACGGTCCACCTCCCTGCCATCTTCGTAATACACGTCAGTAATAATGCGAGTGATAGTAGTGCGCACTTCTTGAATGGTGCGGACGTGTCTGCGGTGAGAAGGACCCGATTGTGAGCGGCTCGGAGTGACTGGCTCGCCCTAAAAATAGAAGAAATACAAGAGAGCGCATTAGTATTGCCATATAACTGTGTTTTCTTTTTTTGGCCACAATGCTTAATCAAGCATCTTTAATTGTTTTCTTTATTAAAAGCAATAAACTGTATGGTTATTTATATCATTTTGCACAGGAAACACAGAACATAATTAATCGTTATAATCAGCAGAATTCTTTGAGAAGAGCCTATTATCTGATTATCGTGTATGTAGTAAAGTACTCACCCTGCCTGATGGGAGCTGTGGTCCAGACGCATCAAAGCTGGTCTGCTGGGATACGGCTCTCTGAACAGGAACACAGGAATACACTGTTTTTACCCTGTTCTTTATTTCTTTCCTAATAACTCTTATTCTATGTGAAAAGCTTACTTTGCTGAGAGGACTTGCTTTCGAGGACAAGTCCATGATGGATTGCTGAGACACAGCTCTCTGGCTTATGAGTGACTTGTGAGGTGACTGCCCAGAAGTGCTAGGAGCTTCATGCTCTTTAGCTGTGGAGGACTGTACCGCAGCCAGAGGCTCTGAGTGCATGGCAGTGCCGTTGGTCTGCTGTAACGACTGCCCTGGTGTACCATTACCTACTGGCCCAGGAGCGGAATCGGGGTTCTCGCTGTTCAGGAGGTCAGTTTGACTCCGTGGTCTAGTAGCTCTGGGAACAGAAAAAGATAAAAGGCATACGTGTAAGAGTAAAAGTAGTTAAACTGCTTCAATAGGCGTGTGGTGAGTTTAAACTAGAGTTGAAGTATTCACAATATAAATACTGAACATAGAGTTTTACACTATAAAACACAATCTGCTGAATCACATAGTGAAATATTTTCTAAATGCTGGTGCATCTACAGTACTAAGACGGAACAAGAACATCTCCACATCTCTATGTTCAACCTTATAAAGAATCCAAATACCTATAAATACGCTAATTGAAAATGTCCTCACACAATCATGTCATTTATTTGATTCATTCATTTCAATCAAACTTTGTGTCTTTACAACGGGATAAGCTTGTCGTATAATCATAACAGAAGACCACACATCATACTAAAAACACCCATTTGCCTGATTAAAGCCTGGTAGCTGGCTTAGCACTGATTGTAGGTTTTAGATCTTTAGGTCAGATCCTACAACAGATTTAATAAAATGGACAGCAAGTTTAAAGGATTGCGAAGTTTATTACTAAAGCTTATTACTAATCCAAACCCTCCCTTTTTTTTAATTACCCCAAACTTCTCTGATTACACAAGTTATTATTAGTTATTACAAAATGACAAGAGGCCAGACCAGGAAAACACAACACTAGCTATCTCTGAACCTCAAACTGACTGAGCCTGAAGAAGAAAGTTTGTCCACCAACACTGTAGCTCGGGCATCAGCAAATGGCGGACCGCGGTCCGGATCCGGACCGAGTGACGGGTCTGCCCGGACCCGTTAATATTCTAATATTATCATATTAAGCGTCTCCTTATTATAATCTAATATTATAAGATTATATAAGCTCTTTGATATTAATAAAAAGATAAATCTTTCGTTCATGCGCAGTTAATCTAGTTATTATGACAGGAGCGTCATCAAAAGCCAAGCCAAAAACAGTTCCATACTCCAGAGCAGAAGGTGGCAGTAATGCACCTAATTACACTGGCAGGACAATTAAGATTCAAACTGCTGGCAGGACACTTATGCCCATTTCTCTCACTAGGAACGGAAGATGGAAAGGGAGTAAGGAGAGGTGGAAAGGAGAGAGGAAAAAGGGAGCTGCTCAAAGCTCTGCACTTTTCTTTTATTCAGTAAATTCTGCCCTGTTCTATTTTACCTGAAATGTTCTTTTGCCTAAAGGTTCCTGTGTTATTAATGTAGTTAATGTTTAAAAAAAGGGGCAGCTCAAAAGCCTTTTGTTTCATTTTTTTTTCTTAAAGATTAAAAGGACTTTTATTTTATTCAAAAGATTCTGAATGTTTTACATTACTTGAAATATAGGCCCTAAGTTCAGGCTGCACAAAGCTGTGTTTGCACTTTTTATTTATTTTATTCAGAAGAAATTCCGTGTCTGTTGTCTGTTACTTGACATGTAGTAAAGACAACTACAGGATTGTTTCCCATTCAAGTGCCAGACAAGTTCAGACTTGGAAAACACTTGAAATTTAACAATAAATTATATAGAAATGTATGTACGTTATTGATTATATTAACATGAGGGTACACTATTTTAAGTGACAATATAAGATTCAGACCTTTGCTGGGAGGAAATTTTAGTAACTGGACCTCTTTGAATTTTAATTGAATACCCCTGATGTAATCTTTTAGAGGAAATGTATATTCCGTAGGTACCTTCTTAATATTTGTCACATACTTGAGAAGCAGCTCAAATGATGCGAGATTGTTGAAAACTATTAATAGCCCAAAAACTAGAATCAAATCCCTTTTCCACGTTTGTCTACAGGCTCAGAATTCAGAGTATGCCCCCCCACGAGGTAGTGTAAGTAGGGCACGCACCATCATTCTAAGCAAACAGGGCACTGTGAAACCAATTTACTGGTCTCCAGAAATACCCTATACCAAGGGAGCTCTATTTATAACACCTCCAAAAAACTGCCAAGGTCAGGCAGACTCCAGACAGCAGGATGAGTATCACAAAGAAAACCTGTAGCTTTTCATATCCACATGTCTTATACAGCACAACCCACCATCGGCACATAAGCAACATTAATGCAGCAAGAATGTAAGTTCATGTGCTGAGGTGATAAAATAAAGCAAAGGAAGGTTGAACAGGTAAAATGTGTGTGCATTATGTGTAGCAGCACCTGACTGACAGATCACTGGGCTCCTTCTCTTCATCCTCCACCTGTAGCTGCTTGTGAACCTCACGGACACGAGTAAAGATGGATTGAGGGCTGAGGTGATGGAGCAAACAAGGGTAGGGTTCATTAGAAAATATCCTTTACTTTAATCCTTTAGTATATTTTCAATTCGATTAAAATATTTTCCAAGTATTATTTTTTATTTTATTTACATATTTTTCAATCATGAATCTTCCCAATAGAGAACCTCACAGGCTGTGTATGAATAATGTAGAGCTTTATCTAAAAATGTGCCATAAATGTAAGTGACGATGAATCAGCAGCAATGAGACTGGAAATCTGGCATCCAATCTCTCTGACACAAATACACACAGACATGCACGCACGCTCTTTCTCACATAGCAACCACCAGACGTTACCTGGTTACAGCCTTGGCAACAGCGGTAGCCTTGGAAACTGTGCCTTCCTCGTCTGATAAGGACGGTTCTGTGGAGACATTTCCAAAAGTCAGCGAATTTTAAACAGTAGCGACAATAAAGCCAATTCTTCTCATCCTTAAAGAAAGGAGGCAAACATTCCTACATTCATAATGAGTATTTATTTATATCGAGGTGTAATATTTAGAAACTGATACACTTGGTAATGGAGACAGAGGAGATTCCAAGTTCTTACTTTGTAGGCTGAAACGCTCAGACCCTGAGCTGCCATCTTCTACGGGAGTCACCACCTTCATTCGGAGACTTAGTTTCCCATCACCCCCCTGTGCTGCCAGCTCCTCTCCTTCACCACTCTCCTCGACAGAGATCTCGCTGGCAGCCATTGTCGTCTCGCGGGTGGCGTCGGCCTTGGTCCTCTCACGGAATATACTAGTTTCTGTAACATTCCAAAATGTCAATCAGTAATATGGAAAATTACAGAAAGGGTCGTGAAGAAACAACCCTTCCTGAGTTTCCCTACAGAATTTATATATATATATATATATATGGTGTTCAAACAGCTGTTACAAGTCATACAACAGGGACGCCCACCGATAGGTGTGCTGTGGAGCGGTGTGTTCTTTAGCTGCCTGACGTGTGGAGGAGTTGCGCTCGCTGAAGGCCCAATCAGCTCTCCTTCTCTGGGAAGTGTGAAGTGGAATGGAAGATCTGAAGAGCAAAACAAGCAAGTAAGATTTATTGAAAAACCTTAATGGAAAACGAGGCAGAATCAGAGCATCTACTTCAATCATATACAACTTAATCAATACAGATTAAAAGAATTAAGAACTTCAGCATCATAGGAAGTATTTAAATCTAAAAATACAGTTCTCATTTATAATTGCATTTATATAGCTGAGCAATTAAGTGTTAAGGGCCTTGCTCAGGGGCCCAAAAATGTCAGCATGTATATATTAATAAATACACTAATAACCTGCACATCCACATATGGCTTTTGTATTTATTACACAGCATGTGGATCATCTCAACTGTATAAACTGTGAGAACTAAATCTTTAAATCGATTTAAAAGGTTAATACATTTTAACTTTTAACCTTCAACTTATTTCTGGCCCTTTTTTAAGGTTAGTCTTAGAGAGAAGGCTAGAAAATGGGTTAAATGTCTAATCAACAAGAAATTGGAGTGATATCTATGGCCACGATACAAAATCCATCCCATAATATCCACAAACAGGTAGAAGCTGATGCCAGTGTTGTCTTCAGCAGACCTCTGCTGTCCTTCTAGTTATTCATTTGTAAATATCCTTCGAATGCACTGCAAACATGGAGGAAAATACCGAATCAAAACTTCCAGCTACTCGACGACGTCATTGTCTGGATCAATCCAAAAATCTATCGTCTGCTGTTTACGATATTAATTCGTAAACAGCAAATCTTAATAAAACATTCAATCATAATCCGCTTAACATTCACCCACTAATCATATAGCTCTAATGAGAATCGTAGACAGACGAAACACAACGTCGCCATCATCTACTGGCAGAAGGCATAAAAAGCGAAAGGACAAAATCAGTAACATTTGAATTCTCTCTTACAGTTTGCTACATTTTGTTTGCATTGTTGATCCCTAACATTTTGCTTGTGGATCCTGTTATAATGAATAACGATTTTAGCCTCAGTAAATCTGTATTTATTACCCTACCTCCAGAGCTGTCACTCAGGCTTTTGTTGGCTGTATTCAGGACTTGTGATCCTCCACTGGGTGCTCCATCACTAGCTTGTGTGTTATTGGCACCAGTTTTTGTGGCCACCTGCAAACTCTGGCCTGAGCTGTTTGGCTGGGAGCCTGGCTTTTTGCCAGGCTTAAATTTCTCCTTCGGGGAGACAACGAGAGGCTGTGAGGAACTTCTGAACACCGGTGACCTCTCAATACTCTGTCGCTCCTGAGAGACTCTCTCACTCTCCTCTAGGACTATGACACTGAGGCTCTCCTCGTCCTTGCTGCCTGCATGTTGGGAGACTTCCCCTTCGTCCTCCATCGGCTCCGGAGAACCGATCTGGCTCCGAGAATGCGTCAGGTCGAATCCAGGGCCTTCGTTCCTGCTAGTGCTCTGTACCGCCCCTTCATCCATTTTGTCATCATCTTCCTCATCAACATTCTTAGTGTTGCTGATACTCAAGTTAGGTTGGTGACTTTGAGAGAAGGATTGGCTCGGTCTTTGGTCACCATCAGCTTCCTGTTCTCCTTCACCTGGAGGACTCCTGTGAGAAAATATGACGGATTGGGATTGGGACTGAGATGGAACAGGAGATGTGCTAGTTGGTTTCTCTGACTGTTCTTTGCTTTGTGAGCAACTACTCAACGTCAGATCTTTCCCCAAATCCATTTCATTCATCTTCTGAGAGGCTAGAGTGTTGGAAATCTCCTGAGATTTAGCCACACTATCATTTATTTGCCTGTTCTGCCCCTTTGAAGACTGTGAGGACAACTTTTGAGAGGAACATTCTTCATTTTCTGTGGTTTTCAGGTCAGGCCCCTGGGAAATTCCTTGTACATTAGCAGCATTATTAAGGCCACAATCCATGCTGCTTTTGTCCGTTTTCTCATCGTGCTGCACAGGGACACCACAGTCCTCCTCACCCTCTCCTACAGACCCTTGAATTTCCTCAATCTGTGTGGCCTGACTGTCATCATCCACAGGGAAAGCTTGAGTTTTCTTATCGAAAACGCTATTTTCAGTGTCCAGCTCCAACTGGAAACCTGTAGACACTTGAGAAGACGAGCTGCCAGCAGGTTGTTTTAACGCTTCTGCGTCGATGATTGTAGACAGACTTTCTTTTGGTGCTTCCTTTTTCTTCAAAGCCTCTGGACCTGGACTGCAGACACCAGATTCCAAAGATGGTGTAGGCACAAAAACATCCTATTTGGGATTAATAGCGTGTGTTAGTGACTGAAAAAAAGCTAACAGATGTTATACCACGACATTTAAAAGTTTATTTCTGGTTGTTTTTAATTCTCAGCAGCTCTGAAAGTCATGTATGTAATTAAGAAAAATATTACAAATAATTGATTAAATGATCATTCTTACATGTGAAAGTTCAGGCTGTGTTGGCAAGGACAGGCTTTTCTCAAAGGCAAAATTTGGGGAATTCTGAGATACTACATTGGACTCTGTGGGCTTTGGGGCAGGATCCACATCCATTATTTCTTCCTGCCCTTTTTGTGCTTGGTCATTTTGCATCCCAGATGTTTCCTTTGCTGGTTCAGTGGCCTCGTTAAAATCTGACATAAGATTTAGAAAGACAGTCATTAAGAGATCAGGGTTTCTTTCTTAAATCTTGTATCTCGGTCTCCATATCTGACGTCTTACCTTGCTCATTTTCCTGTCCTGTGGGTGAATCAGGGACAATAAGCGCTGGTTGAGTCGGGTCCTCTTGTGTGGCTGCCACAAAATCAACAGACTGCCTGTTGCACACAAAAAAAAATAAATAAATGTAAAGTTAGTATAAATCATTTTTGTTCATGAGAATGTATGAAAGGCACTAGAAGACCATGACCAGCACTAGATTAAGTTTAGCTTACTGGGAAAGGCTCTCCTGCACCAGTGATGCCTGAGCAGACAGATGCAGCAGACAAAGGTCAGCAGGCGTGCATGTAGGGTCCTGCTGCTGCTGATTCTCAATCACTGCTACTGTGCTGTCAACCTTAGAGCCTGGGGGGGGAGGGGGGGAGACATTATGAATTAAAGAGAGTGTAAAATATAAAACACACATATTGATGAAGATGTATACTAGGTCCCTTAAATTTCACTTGCTGGTTGCTGTAGAACGCAAAGCTTAAATTAAAAAAAAATCAATCGATATCCTTCTGAGAAAAAAAGCGTAGTGAAGGATTTCAAATCACCTATAGAATATAAATTGTAAAATAATATAAAATAAATAAATAAAAACTGGTGAGCACGAAAAAAAAGTCTGAGAGCACGAATGAAAATGCTTCCATTTTGTGTCTAACTAAATACAACAATTTTCATTTAAAATTACATCATGATTTATACTAATTAGTTAAATGTGCAGAATAGTGAATATTATATAATAAAGATTTTTTGTTCTTTTAATTTGATTTAAAAATTTACAAAAAGTTTTTTTAATAAAATCCCACATTATCAAGGTTGTCTCAAAAGATATCTTACTGACTCTCACCATTTTTCTCTCCATCAAAAAGATCATCCTGGGATGACATAAGTTCCTCGTCTTCAGCCTCTTCAGCCTCAGAGACCCGAGAGTGGAGTATGGCATGGACACTCAGCTCTCTGCCTTCTCTCCTCTGAGGCACCGAGGCACTGCTGGAGCTCACCTCTGGCCTAAAGAGAGAGAAAGAAATACCTTAACACAACAAACCAGATATGGGACCAAATCATTAATTCTGTGTGTTTTTGATCCACAGCTTACTTTCTAAAGTTGTCATCTTGACTATCAGATGCCCTAGAAGAGCTTTTCAATCCAGCTGATAAGCACAAAAGAAGAAATTTGAGAAAGTCAGTGAGGTTAAAGGATAAAGTGGTGTACATGAAAGTATTGAAGATTTGGTGTACTTTGGTTGGCTGTTTTCTGGCTGTTTGATGGTTGGAGGTTGACAGGTGTCTCCTCTACATCCTCATCATCACTCTCTATGTTCTCTCTCTCGATATTTCCTCCCTGACTCTCCGACAGCTCCAGGAGGCCAAACTGAGACATTCCCTCTGAACACACACACAGAAAATAACAGACTTTAGCTTGGTCAAAAGAAGAAAGAATGGAAAGGGGGACCCACCAATCATTATAAAAATAACATTAAAATATTAAACATAAAAAAAATGTAATAATAATAATGACAACATATTTTTAACTCACCGTCAGATTGTACACAGTGAGTGGTGGAATCAGCCCCAGACTCCATGGCCTCTTGGTTACTTCTGAACAAAGAACAACAATAAAAATAAAATAAACATTAATTTTTTCTGCTTCAGTGTTACAGCCTTAAAGTTTCATTACAAGCATTTATCTGGAAATACCTTTTTGTATTAGGAAGGGAGCAAACTTCAAATACTTGACTCTGCTCTTCAGCTGCTGAACTCGGATTAGATGGACAACGGTCTAATAAATAAATAAATAAATAAATAAATAAATGACTGTGTAAACTGTGTCAATCTGATGTGGCAATTATAAAGACAGAATTATAATCGCATACCAGCCTCTGGTACACTGTTACTCTTTTCAGTCTGGCAGTCACTTTCAGTGCATCTGCCTTTAGAAGGAGAGGCAATCAGTTCCTGGACAAAAAAAAACAGAATCTCTTAAACAAACAACAATTGGTAGTAATGAATGAATGGGTGATGTGGGAGATCTCACCAGCACCGGGCTGTGGGAAGTTGGCTGGAGGTTGGAAAGGCGGCGGGAGAGCAGGGCACGGTAACTGCTGTCAGGGTCGTCTTCCAAGGCCACACTTTCAGGCTGAGAGTCTTCGACAATAAGGCAGGGGTTCTCAGTCTGAGGCAGACTTGACTCCAGATCACTTCCACCTGGATCCATGTGGCGGCATCAGGGTCAGCAGGCAACTGCATGTAGAGATGTAAAAGAAGTGGTTATGGGGAAAGTGGGCGGGGCACCATGTTTTTCAGACACGTGGTGTATTAAGTCACGTGGTGTATTAAGACCTAGGGCTATAGGGTCTAGAAGCACCCCCAAAATAAATAAACAAACAAATAAATTAATAAATACATTTAAGCACATCAGCTTCTTGAAAAAAATAAAATAAATCATAAATATCTTCATAATAATAAAAAAATATATAACCCTTAAAAATAAACAGCAATTCAAAACCCAACACAATGAATTATTCATTCAGGCAAGACTGAAGTTTCTCTTCCAGAATAAATAAATAAATAAATACAGTATCATCGGTACAACGCCCATGGTTCTTATTTAACCAGATAAGGGCATCATAAAAATAGTTCATATAATAAAATACCTGCTACTACAGAATAAACTCAGCTAACCAGCTAATGCTAACAATCCACGCAGAGACTCAATGCTAAACAAAACTCCTCCATCTATTCAATAAATAATCCAAAAAACTATACCTTTGCTATGTTTGCTACTTTTAGCCATCCTGAACTGAATCCACATATATGTATAAATATTAGTGCAGAACAAAACATAAACTAATGCGTGCTTTTTTCTGGCCAGCTTTCACCCCTCTGCAGTTCAGCAGCAAAAGGCCAGCAAAGGAGACCGCTGATTGGATGAAATCCATATAGGAAAAAGCAGAGCAAGACCGGTGATTGGCTGAACTGGGAGAGGAACCTCAAAAGCCCGCCTTACAACAACAACAACTACACCGTTGATTGGCTTAAATATAATACATGGGGTATTTTTTTGTTGTGTTTGTTTTACTTATACTATACCATAGAAATATATAACTATATATACTTTATCTCTACACTATAGAAATATTTCCCAATCAGGATAGTAATTTTAGGCTTTTTTTAAAAAGTGGTTATAACGCATACAATTCCATTTTAATGATATGCTTATATAAATAGCTATTATATAAATAGCTTATTAAAATGCACAGGTTTTCCTGACATCCGGCTATTCACATTTATTTCACTTTCTTTAAGTGTGTGTTACTAATTATTATTGCATTTATTGCATTTTATATTGTTTTTAATTTTATTATTATTATTATTAGTAGTAGTAGTAGTAGTAGTAGTAGTAGTAGTAGTATTTTATGCTTTTTTAGTTCTATTGTTTATTTTATATTGTTTGTACAGCACTTTGGTGAACACCCGCTGTTTTAAAAAAGGTGCTCTATAAATAAACTTTGATTTGATTTGATTCGATTTGATTTCTTTTCTGGTTCTAGGAAGTCATTCATTTTAATGTTACCATTGCTTTTGCTCATATCCTGTTTGCTACTGTCTTCATTTTAAAGCCAGTAACAAACAAATCTGCTACTATTATCACAAAAGAACAATAACAGGGCTTAGAAGGACTACACAAAATCATCAGTACACTGTGCAGGCTGAACCCAACATGAAACTATCTCTACAGTCAATACATCCGTCCTGCACCTGTATTTGAGAGAATTTTTGAGACTTAAGATAGAATTATGAGGACAGCATAAGAAACTGTATTTCCACTGGCTGCCCTTTCTTTGTCCACAACCATGTGTCATATTCCATGGAAACAAATAAACAATAAACAAACAAATCTGCTACTATTATCACAAAAGAACAATAATAGGACTTAGAAGGACTACACAAAATCATCAGTAAACAGTGCAGGCTGAACACAAGCTTGAGCGTTGTACCCAAAAGTCTGTTCTTTTTGATTCGTGTGAAGTAAAATAAATCTACAGACGTGGCACCTGCAATCAGTAGAACAATACAACATGTACAAAATACTTTACACACCTTTAAATCTGTTAAATAATTATAGAGAAGTGGAAACCAACACACTGAGGTCAATTATAGCTCTTCAGCACCATTGGTCTACACCAGCTAGAGATTATTCTAGAGATCGAGAGATTTATTCTCTATTTTCTTATACTTTCTGGAGGCATTGTTTAATATAATGGCAGTATCAGATTATATAAAACGTTTAAGAAAATAAAGATTAGTTTTTAATTTTGTGTATTTAGTCTCATTATAAACCTTATGCAACAGAAGATTGAGCTTTTGATATGATCGCTTATGAGTCAAGAACAGAGCCTTGAGACAAAAATTGAGCATGTTTTTTTAACTTCACATTCCTGTTTTGTTCCCTTTTAGATGCTTTAAGAATACAGAATACTATTCAACTCCATGGAATATGAACTGAATTCAGACTGACTTTTTTGCATGTTATCTGTTATTGTGTAATAGCCTACAGATTCGAATTTGGACAGTTTTCAAACTCGGTAGACTCATCATCAAAATACTGACAGAAAATGCATGCATTTTTTGAAAACCCTTTGCTATGTCTAATAGTTTTATGAGTTTCAAAATGAGCTTCAAGTCTAATGACTGATGTCCAGTAGATTTTCAAATCAACCCTAGAATCAGACATCAGAAATAGCAGAGTTACAGTCAGAGTACAGCTCGGTCTAAGTGCACGTAGAACAACACCTCGAAACACAAGAATTGTTCATTCTAACAATAGAATTAATACACAGCAAAATCAAATTTTCATAAATTGAACACCTACAGTGCTGCATTCCTTCTTATCTTTACTTACACTGTACGTATCACTTTAGCTATCAGTATAACCGTTGACACAAAACTGGAACTTTATTTATATTGTGTAACTAACATGCAACTATCTCTACAGTCA
The DNA here is from genome assembly GCF_022655615.1 of Tachysurus fulvidraco. Taxonomy (NCBI): domain Eukaryota; kingdom Metazoa; phylum Chordata; class Actinopteri; order Siluriformes; family Bagridae; genus Tachysurus; species Tachysurus fulvidraco. The sequence continues at coordinate 9,928,195 of NC_062518.1, forward strand.
AGATGACGTCAAAGATTATGACGACAACACACGAACCAGAATTTCTATTGGCTGCCCTTTCTCGGTCCGCAACCATGTGTCATATTCCATGGATCTGACATCATGATCGACATATTTTTATAGAAATATCACACACCTACCATGCGGTTAGTGCAGTGTAGAAATGAACCTGCAGCTTCTTTTCGTTTCTATTCTATTGCATGTTAACCAAAAGACAACAGATTCGTACCCACAATCTCATACCTAGCCTGTCAGGATAATAAACATGCCACATAGGGAAAAAAATAATACATATTATTTAATAATAATAATAATAATAATAATAATAATAATAATAATAATAATAATAATAAATATATTGTTATTTTTAAATAAATAGAAATAGACTATAATTCACCCGAATAAAACAACAATCTGTCATCAAGTCTCGAGCCTAAATAAACCTAATTTATGGGGCTCATGATAAAGACGCACAAATACACACCTGAGTGTTGAAATCCTTCAAACCTACACACAACGTAGGCTCTTCGTTTGCTTAAACGATGAGGACGAAATTGCATTGATGTGCTCAGATGTGCCCTCTTTTCCCTAGCAGATAATGGGGTGTGTTAATGGTTTCACCGGTGTCACTTAAAGACGCAGAACACAGGCGGAGCTTTAATGCCTTTATTCCGTATAGAGACAAACTACTATAGTCTGGTATAAGATATATAATACAAACATAGTTTTCTATATTGCAGTAAAATAAAGACTCGTGTAATAGGGAATGTCAGTGAGGTTTGTAAAACAAAGACTTTATCAACATCAACCAACGGTGGACATTTTTTCTCACTCCTTGTGCACTGATGAGTGATTCTTCAACGAATCGGTTCTTTAGTGAATGAGCGCAACTGATTCGCCAAGGATTCGGTTCTATTGTGAAGGTGTTCAAGACAAAGAATCAACGAGCTGCTTTTGTGTGACTTATTTAAGACTTAGTTATCCTTTTTTTCCCCACCCTTTTTTTTTTCCACCTTTATGAGTTAAACACATAATCCAGGTCTTGGGCACTTTTTTGGTCAAAGCTTTGAATTTAATTATTACAATTACAAATACGACAAATACAACAAATACAATTATTTGATAGTAAATCTAGTGTTTTTTAAGGTGTTATTTATATTAATTCATTTAGCTTCTCGAATTCATCCCATTTCCTGAAAAATGTCACAAAATCCCTTAAAAGCATACTTAAGGATAACAGGATGGACATTTAGTGAAGTGACATACGACTAAGTACGGTGACCCATACTCAGAATTTGTTCTCTGCATTTTGACCCATCCAAAGTGCACACACACACAGCAGTGAACACACCCCCGGAGCAGTGGGCAGCCATTTATGCTGCGGCGCCCGGGGAGCAGTTGGGGGGTTCGGTGCCTTGCTCAAGGGCACCTCAGTAGTGGCCGGCCCGAGACTCGTACCCACAACCTTTGGATTACAAGTCAGACTCTCTAACCATTAGGCTACGATTTGATTTAGATCAGTATACAGTTGACAATTGATCAATAATAACTATATATCAATAAAAAGGATTGTAGTACTACTATGAAAATATGTCAGATCGAGAGAAAAATCCATTGTTATGTGTGACCTTAAATGTTGGGATTTGGGCAGAGGAAGAAGTATACTAGCAACCTTGCAGACTAAGTATTAGGACTTAAATATGTTCCTTTGCATGTGGCTCTGTGTATGCACACTGGTTATGAGTCTGTCTGTCATTATGGCACATAGGTTTCTATGGCTGTGAAATGCAGAAGTGTGGAATAACTCTCTGTTGTTGGACTATTTTGGAGTTTGCGTCTCTTGTCATGGCCCCAATAAAGTGTGATTCAGGAAGTATGGACTCTGGAAGAGATCTTCTGGAAGAGATCAGTGTATATGCATGAACAAGCATTGCTGCTGTATTCTTAGATTCTGGCTAATACAAGATTGTGGAATCCATAGATTGTGAATCATGCCTTGGCATCATTTTTCCAAGTGTGGCTTTACAGCAAAGAGTTCTCTGTTCTCTTGATCATAATTGCACTCAGTTTGTGGTACTGGAGAATACTTATTCTAAGCAGAACCTCTAGGGTTTCTCCTTGTTTGTGAGTCATCGACATCAACAGTAAAGGGAAACAGTAATAAAAACAGTAGTAAAAGTTTTTGAATGCTTTGTAAATATTTCTGAAAGTAAATCCTAAGCTAATGTTCATATGCAAAATAAGGTGCCGTGTTAAGTGGTTTATTTGTTCTATAGAAATATGGTCATGTAATACACTTTCAAGGTTACATGCATGTAGACCAATTTATATTTCTATAGTTAGATCAGAAAGGACTGTCACTTGGAATGAATGCTTGAAAGCTCTAAACCAAACTATCTTGTGAGACTTCCAATTGGCGACTTCTTTCACCAAAGATCAACGTACAAATAAATAAACAAACAATTATAAAACTGATGAGATAGTTAGTTAGTGTTTGAATGTCTGTCTATAGCTATAAGATGCCTGTCAAATAGGTTGAGATTCTCAGGTGGCTTTTATGTTTTTTATTAAAGTGTTAAATTACATTAAGAGGCACTTAACCCCTGAGTCACGATATGCATATGAATATATATTAAGTGTGTGTAATTTATAACCACAATAATACACTATAATTTTGGTTGCATCTCAAATAGACCAGTAGAGGGCAGGAGTAGCTTATGTTCCTTCAGTGCACCTTCAAGCATGGTTTGGACTACTTGTATAGAAGTAAGCCATCTTAAATCTAACGTATCTTACAGCCTAATTGTACCTTTCTTGATATGAAATATATACCTTAAATAATTGCCTACATAAATTGCAACTGGTCCAGACTTCCAATGCCAGAGCATACAGTCAAAGAAAGACAGAAATATAGCTTTAGAAATTCTTGCTAGTGTCCAAATTCTATATATCCATCATTAAATCTGCTACAAAAACAGAGTTGGAAATGGTTGCAGGTAATGTAGCCTGGTGTTGGTAGTGTGTGACAATTTGAACTGCAAATAATATGTATTTTTTGCAGTATGCAAGAACATGATATTGATGTATGTTAAAATTAACAAACTATTATGTTTAATTACTTGAAAAATAAGACTGCTTATAGCATAAAAAACAGTGTCCGACTGAATGTCTTGTGATTTGTTTCGCTCTATCTTAAAACACCAAACAAAGGGCTAATTTTTTGCCTGATAAACATGCAAAATTAAAACATGTACAAATTGATATTTATATTAATAATGAACTTGGGGTTTTCAGACACTTTTTCCCAGATATACTTAATGCTTGATGATAAATGAAGCGCTGTCTTTTACAAAAGAGGAAAGCCAATACAAAGCCTGAGATATGAATCCTTTTAAAATGCAAGTTTTAAATAACAAAATATGATAATTAAACCATGGAAAGCCATTGAGGCTTTAGTTGGCACAGAGCACCTCCTGACACAGCCGCCTACACAGAAAACATTTGTAATAATTATTCTGCCTTTCTTTTTATTTTCATTCAGAATTTTACAAGAATTATTTAAAAAAAAATAGAAGATAATAATATGCATATTTTATCTTTTTAGACCACATACTGTGATTTATTTTCATTTACTTTATAGTGTATTTTATTCATATTTTTATTATTTGGGTGGTGTTATCATACCCAGTAGCCTAGTGAGTCAAACTAGTGTCACATACAATGAGGTACAGATGTATATACTTAATAATTATACTTAATTATTAATTAAATCATAATTATATTATACACTTAAAGATGTATATACTTAAAGATGCATATTCTTGATACATATTTATGTATTCTGATTAGTTTGTCGACGTCAAATAGCCATACAGTCAGTGCACCAATCAGAGAGCGTCATTTTGTCGAGGCCTCTCCTGTTGGTCCGTCTCTAAACAGCCCCGCCCTTATCTCGGTCGGATCGGGCATGTAGTTGTCATGGTAATGGCAGGGGATGATGGTGGGGTTGCCATGGAGATGGATGTTGGAGCCGCTCGTGCCGCAGTAGACAGTAAGGAGCTGTGTGTTGCTCAGACTTTCTGCTCCACGCGATATTATCTGCTTATAGTGATTGGGGACATTGGAACGGATCATCAGCTGCACAAAGTGAAAGAACAAATAAAACAAGGTGAATTTTCTGATACCTTCAGGAGATTTTAAACAGGGTGTTAGCATGTGCAGGCTACAGGTTAGCAGTTAGCATGTGCAGGCTATCAGCATAGGTAGAATAAACTGATGTGTATGTAAACTGATTTCAATCAAGACTAATTTCAGCCAAGAGCAATTTGACATCATAGATACTGTGTGCTGCAGAACAGCAGATGTTGGAAGATACGTCATGTCTTTATTTTACTGAAGTAGCTATAGTGCAATCATTGCTTCTTCTTTATATATACATAACATATATACGCCCTGCTGTGAATATCCGCTTTAGACTGCAACAGTTTTAAGTTTATTGAGCATACTGTAGGTACTACCAGCTTTGCACACTGTTTTTGCACCATGATGTTTGTCCATTCTTCCTGGCAAATTTGCTCCAGTCTCTTCAGGTGGAGTGTTGTTTGTTGACTGCAATTTTCAACCGTTGCAACAGATTCTCAGTGGGATTCAGATGTTAACTTGGCCATTGTAGAACAATCTCTCCTGTGTTAACCATTCTCGTGTTGCACTGAATCTTCAAACAGGTTCTCTTAACATCCTCCTGCTTTATTCTTTCTCCCTTGATGAGACAAGATGAGACATGTTGGTCTCATCACAGAAAAAAAATTAAACATTCACAGCTTTACTGGGTTTCTCTCGTGCTTTCACTTGGCTCTTTATGAGCAACGGTTTCTTTCTAGTTACACAGTACTAAATTATGCAGAGCTCTTGAAATGGTAATCTGGTGCACCTTCGCTCCACTCTCAGAGACTGTACTCTGTAACACCTTCAGACCTTCCATGTGCCGGGACATCGTAGCTTAGTGGTAAAGGTGTTGGACTACTGATCGGAAAGTCATGAGTTCAAATACCAAGCCCACGAAGTTGCCACTGCTGGGCTCCTGATCAAGGCCCTTAACACTCAGTTGTATAAGTTGAAATAAAAATGTAAGTCACTCTGGATTAGCGTGCGAAATGCTGTGCAGTATGTTGCCCGATTCCACTTCCTTTACGAAGGATCCAGCAGTGCATTTTGGGATTCCCATCCTCAGATATAATTTTACACCCTATTTCTAAGTTATCAAATTCTGTAACCTTTTATTTAACTTACATAAATTGCTCATTAGCTTTCATTCCTTTTGCTGATATTTCAGCTGGGGTAGTTTATGTTCATAAAATGGAAGCAGTTTTAATATTTCACTCGTGAAAACCAAATATAAATCTGTTGTATCCTCGTTAGAACATTATCTTTCAACTAAAGCTATGGGGTTGAATACTTATGCAAGCATTCTGTGAAAACCGACTTAAGAACGAGTTTGCAATAGAAATACTGCCAGGAAAATATGTTTATCTAAAGTGTGTGAGTGTGTGTGTGTTGCATGCATCTGCATAACAGATATACATGACAGATAATTGGCAGATACCTGAAATAATACATAAATACTATTATGTTGAACCCATAATGTGATGTGTTTTGTGTGTTTTTTTACACAGGGCTCCGGTCATGGGAGATTGATCAGACAGTGTGTGATTTGGACAATGAGCTCCAGCTCTTTAGAGACAAGCATTCAGCTCAGTTCTCTTCAGAGGTGAAAGGTCAGTCACATGTGAGATCTGCTTATGGAAATAACATAAAGATTACGTATATATACACACATTAAATTACATTTATTTATTTTTTTTAATTGATTATTTTTTTAATTAATTAATTGTTTTTGTGTTCTCCATCTTGAATTGTGTTATTTTATTAATATATTTTTGTTTACATTTGCATTGAAATCACATGATTTTTTTAATTATTATTATTATTTTTTATTTAATGCTATTTTTGTCACTGTTATTTTTAGTTGCCTCCTGTTAAGTACTTTGAGTTGTAACATCTGCATGGAATTTGTTTTCTTAAATAAATTGTTTTTGTAAACTCTTGAGAGAATTTATTTCTGTCCCCTAAAAATGCCAGTGTTAAATTTTCCATTAAAATAATTCAGTAATAATATGTTCACTACAGATTATTTATATTCTATTTTTCAGACGTGCTATTTATTAAGGTTTGGGATTTTTACTGTATAGTCATACCGATCCATTAAAAGAGCTTAGTAAATATATGTTTAATACACTCTTTGATTCATGATCTAATTTCATTCTGAAGCCATCTTCAGTAGAAGTGTTTTATAGCACAGAACTCAGCCTTGTCAGCTAATGGATTTTGTTTGTAGGGTGTCTGTAAAGCCGTTACTCCTGAAGGGCAGAAGGGAAACATCTGATTATCTTACAAAAGGCTATTTCTGAATCATAGACCTCTCTCCATCTAGAGAAGCATCAGTGCCTAGGAAGTGCCTAGAATTGTATATCACATGACTTACTGTATTTATCTGCTTGTTTTATCTGCAGTGTATTTTGATCTGGATGCTCAGAAATGCTGATGTATTGTTCCGCTTGCTACCGTAGGTGAACGCTAGCGAGTATCGTGTAATGTTTCTTCATCAAGTAGCTTATATGACTCTTCTGAGAATTTTCATAAATTAAACAGCCCAAATATACATATGGAAAACATCACCTACTCATATTTCTGACCTTCAACTACCTGCTTTCTATGAGCCTGTGTCCACTGTAGCCTCAGATTCCTGTCCTCGTGGACAGGAGTTGGGCCGAAGTGGCTGTTGTAGTGCATTTCACTACATGGTTTGACATTTTGATTATTCTGGGATGCTTTTCTGCTCAGCATGATTGTGAACAGTAGTACATATAGCCTTCCTGTCTGCTCAAATCATTCTGGTCACTGATTTCATCAACAAGTAATTTCCGTAGGCATAAATGTTGCATTGGATTTTAAAAGTCTTTTAAAAGTGTATTTTACAAAAGTCTGTTGTGTGTGAAAGCCACAGGAGATCAGCAGGTTAATCTGAAATACTCAAACCGGCCCATTTAGCACAAACAACAAAGTCAAAATCACAGAAATCACAGAGATTTTTCCCAGTTATGATGTTTGATGTGATTTTTTTACATTGACCTGCTGCTAGATGACCGAACAATTGAATGACTTAACCGTGGTACATGTGGTGTTCCAAACACACTGTATATGTTATACATGGAGCAGAGGTATTTTCACCTTCTATTTTCTCTTTTGAGCTGAGTTCACAGTATTTCATTAATATTCATATGGTTTCATTAATATTCCCTCTTATTTTGTAGCTGTGCTATATTTAAACTGTCACTATGAGATTTTTAACCCAATTAGTTCCCATGTATTCATGACTCTGCAAAAATGAATAACACCATGCAGCTCTGAGCACTTTATCCATCAGCTCAGCAGATATGAGGCTTAATCCTTTAATATCTGAATTTACTCTCGTCTCAGTATGGTAAAGTAACACCAACACCAATGTTCACACATGCATGTAAGCTCCCCAACCCCCCAACACCCTTATTTCTTGTGCAATATTTATGATGCAGTCCTATCAATCTCTCTTATGACTGCTGACACCGACTCCATCTTGGCTTCACCCTGATGAATTATACATCCTTTCCACCTCCTATTCTTTTCCTATAAATAAAAACAGCAGTAGCCTGCTTCCAACAGATTCCAACCCTGAAACTCTCTCTTCCTCTCTCCCCTTTCCCTGCATTAATGCAGTCCGTGTGAGCCTCTATCAATATTTAGTAGAGAGTGTAAGGACATCAAGGGTGTTGGAGCAGGAATCAATCATACTCCCCAGAGGAAAGCTCTGTTCCAGACAGCAGGGATTGGGATCTTTTTCAGTTGTCTGTCTTTTAAAGTCAACAGTTTTTAAGTACGTACAATGTATTTTAATAAACATACTTCATAAAGAGGTGATCACCTTTAAGCAATAGCAGTAAACAAACCACAATTCTAGTGTGTGGGTGGTCTCAAAGGAAATAGTGCGAACAGAGGAAGGTTATGAGTAACAACTACTAACTGTCATAGCAACGCTTTGTGCTGCTCAGAGGCTGGGTGCGATAACTCTGCTCTGTGGAATGCACTTGAGTAAAGAAAGCAGTTAATGAGCAGACCAGGAGATGTACATTGAGAAATACAGAGGCAAAATGCACCATCACCACCACTCACTGCAATGAGGCCTTGATGTCTCAGTTGGTCTTTGTTGCTACAAACCAGACTTCAATTGATTTGCTTCAGAATTTATTTACAAGCTGACTGAACCTAAAAAAATGAAGAATATGTGTGAATGAGTGGCACTGAGGAAACGAAGAGTGTGGAGAGTATTTAGTGAAAAACTTTAAGAGGTCATAATTAACATAGGAGGCACACAATGTTGTTATAACATTGCCATCGCACAGTTTATAAGGTTCACGGATAGATCCTGAACTTGGGTGGATATCTTTGCAAAGTCATTGTCCTTGTGCCTTTCCGGTTCCAGATGCTTTGCGACTCTGACAGGACAAAACAGTTGAGTGAGTGTGTTCATCCACACAATATCCATCCATTTTCCATACCGCTTACCTTATGCAAGGTCACATGAAGCCTGGACTCTAGACACAAATCAAGGAACACCCTGGACTGGGTGACAACCCATTGCAGGGCACATTCACACACACACACACACGCCCGAACGCACGCACGCACACACGCACGCACACACACACACACACACACACACACACACACACACACACACACACACACACACACACACACACACACTATAGACAATCAGACAATTTAGAGGTGACAATCAGCCTACAACACTTATTTGATCTTGGTTAAATGAAGTGTGTGTTCATATTCTGAATAAATGGTGATCTCAGCTGTGAACATGTTTGATAAGTCAGATCTTTGCACAAAGTTACAATCCTGATATTAAAGGAATATTTTTAAATTGTAATCGTAGACAATAAATCTATTGTAGAGAACACATAATGATGAACAACTAACAAAATTCAGCAGTGAACAAACATCTTGTTAAAATAATTACATACTGATTATCACATAAGTTTAGTAATTGCATACAAAAAAATTTACATAGACTTTTATTAAATATCACAATAAATCAGTATTATAACTTCAACTCAGTATTATCACATAATTTCAAATTCATTCTGTCTTTGAATTGCCTCAATCCAGATGATTGCAGGGAAAGATAGTGAAAGATACCTTTGTGCTGACGATGAAAGTGATTATGGCTGATAAGAAACATTTCTAGCTCTGCAGTGGTAGATTTTTAATAGCTAATGAATTTACAGACATTATGCACTGTCAGAAACCATAGAAGTGAATCTGCCTGAGAGTTAAGAGTCCTTTAACACACTTTTAGTGGCATACAACATCACATCTAATTGAATCCCTTTTATTGAGTTTGACAATGTGCTCTGATTTACTTGCACAATAGCGGAAAACTGAAATAAACTGATTACTAGAAAGTTTGCAGTTATCTCAAATAACTCCCTGAGTACAAGTCATCACTACATTTCAGAGAACAGGTTCAAAAGCACAGATATGCTTCTGTATATCCTGCTATTTAAAATAATTAACCTCCTGGCAGGGTGGACTGCACAGGGTCACTTACTGGTTATGAAACATAAAGCTTTTTATTCCCACAAATCATTTTACTAGACACTCTAGAACATTTCTAAGTAGCAGTTATAATGTGTTTGCTTAAATGCAGCAGTCGTGCAATTGGAACAGGTGATTACTGACCTCAACATATTTATATAGCAAAGCTACAGTACAGTACAGAAGTACAGTAGATATTGGCAGCACCTTTCATAGTCGTTAAAGTTATAGTCATAGTCATTATTAAGTCTACTGAGAAAATGATCGTAAGTCGTTTCGTGTTCAGTGTGTTTACTTTTATTTACACAGAAATAGATATTTTATTATCCCAGCTCAGTCTCAGACAGCAATGGAAATTCAAATAGTAAAGACAGACTTTATTAGTTATGTGTTTTTGGCAGCTGGGACATATGCCATTCAGCTTAAGTAATAAAAACATCATGCATGTAGATCTCCAGGCTGTTACTGTACTGTAGAGTCCACAGGGAAGGGGAGAGTACGGGGGAGTAAGAGGGATAGCGAACACACCCTGCATCTTTTCACTGAGGCTTTCAGCTGTCTCTCACTCCTTTATCATCTGAGCTCAACCAGGGAAGGTTTGTTTGTCCATCCTCTGCCCTAGGATTGTAGAGATTCTGCTGCAATTTAAGAAATTTCCCTTTCATGTCTCAGTTGGATGAGGAAGATGAAGGAGGAGGAGCACAGAGCATGCTCAGTGTGACTCGCCCATTTTTCCTGATGCCGTGCCCAGAATACTAATCACGCTTTCTGGAATGCAAAGTCATCATAGCATGTCTAGCATTGGCAAATGTGTAACTAGGTCTTAGTGTTTGTTTTATAAATAACTATATCTTTGTGCATTAATATCTGAAATTCAAATATGATCATTGTTGTATTTAAAATGAAATTTTATCCTTGCTGTGTATATTTGGTATTATTGAACATGAATAGACAAACAAACAAGGCTTAGCCTAGATTTAAAAGATTGAACTTTAATAATAAGGAAGCCTGTTATTATTATAAACCTTCACACATAGCTGATGTTCTGAAAGGGAGACGGCATCTTCTCATGGTTGAGCGGCGTCAATGTCTGGATATTAGGAGCAGAATAGAGCTGCGCCCAGAGAGGAAGTGAGAGTTAATGCTATTCTGATAGGTCAATTGAGTTTGTACTGAAAAGCTGCCAACAGCTTAGGACAGGGAGTAGAACATAGTCAGAAAATAAACTCTTTGAGCTACAATCAAATGCTCTGACAGATATTGACTTTTTTTTTTTAGTATGATTAAAGAACAAAAATAATAATAAAAAAAAGTAGCTTCACCATTCTGTGACTAAAAAATCAAAAGAATACATATCATCAGAATATATGTTGGAGACACCAGAGGAAATGTGTGTGCATATGTACAATATAATTTTGAAAATGTGTTTGAAATCATTCTTTTCAGTTTCATGCCAAAATCAAATGCATGCAGATACATTTACAGTGGTTTGAAATGGATGCTGATGTCTTATAACTCGTTCAGTTTGTTCCATTCCTTCTGCTTTAGGGATATTTAAGTCTTCCTCGTGATCTGATACCTCTGTTAATCTGATGCTTGTAATTAGCCATTGATTCAACATTTTTGGAAGTCTTACATGTGAACTGTTTTACCTAGTCCAGTTTCAGTATTCTCTAGTGTTGTCAATTGCAGAATAGTTACACGGGTTTACTGTTTACATCTGTGGTGTAAAATGCTTTATGTGTTAACTACTGCTCAGTTTTCTCATAGTAGCACCATCAGCTTGCAATTTACAATATGGCCTTTGGAGGACCATCAACATCTCATTACCTCCGCTGGGATTCAGAGGCAAAAGCTGTAATATTGACCATGGGCTCAGCTGCATGTACTGCTGTTCACTTAATTACATTCTTTCAGCACCTTGACACAGCTTAATGTCTGCCACTATTACTCACTGGAACACACACTCTCGTGACGATGCTGACGTTACTGACCACAGCCTTGGTTCTTTATTGCTGACACACAGCAGTCATATAGGCTGGTAATGGTGTGGTCTGGTGGTCATAAAATCAGCAGGAGGACTAGGCAAGGAAAGAAGTAATGACCTCTACAGCTTGCAAATACATATGTAAGACAAAAAGGAGCTGCTCTGAACATTAGGCAGGTGTGCAATTTACAGACCTTTGTGACCTGTTGTATTTTATTATAAATGAAAACGGATTTTAGCCACACATTTAGCCCCAGGTTGTAATGGCAATACTGTAAAGCTCAAAGCATTGATGAGTACAGCCAGTATATTTATTGCTATAGTGTTGGGAGAGTTGCTGTAAATGTTTCCAGCGTTTAGTTCTTCTCCACACCTTAAAACTTTGCAATAATGAAAAACAGGGATGTGTAAATAAAGCGAAGTTATTTGACAAGATGCAAATCTGCGAACATCTCACCTTACACAGAATTTGCATTAAATCCAAATCTCTGACTGAGACGCCAGGCATGGTGTAGCCATAATGCTGTAATCCATGAAAGGGATGTGCCTGTGTTTTAAGAGGTCATCAATAATTCAGGGAAGGTTATTGATCCCAGTCCTTTATATCTCTTCTGCTTTCACGTGAACACAGAGCATCAGCACAAGGCTGTGGCATCACCAGACTGCTATTGATCATCATCCACCACATCAGCTACACACACATAGAGAAACCTGAGATCACACTGTTCACAATGCTAACCCACTGGAGAGTTTGCTGTATTGTGCAGAAAACAGGGTCTCACTGACTGTCAAGGGCAAGCAAGTCTGACACTTCACACACAAATCTCAGAGCATATCAGGTTTGGAGGAAATAAGAGAAAGGCTATTTTTTTTGTATCTAAACATGAAATTCTTACATATATAGTAATAGAATAATAAGAATACCTTGTAAATATATCAGATTAATGCAGTCATAACCCTAAGCCTTGTGATTAGATGATGACATGGACAACAGAAGTCAGTACAGGGATACAGCTTGTCTGACAGCTTGGGTGTGGCAGCGAGACTGCTGTTCAAACACTTGTCTGCTATTTGGCTGGGATGCTATTTATAATCCTGTAATAATACCATTTTAGGTGACATCTAACACAAGCAACAACTTGAGAACGGTTCACAAAATACTAGGTGGATTTTCATCCATGATAAATTTAAAGCTCAGTGTTCAGGCTAATTTGATGACCCACTCTCTGAGTATTTCATGAGAATTCTGAGATTTTTAGAACTGAATGACTGCATTGCTGAAATACTGAAAACTTCCCCAGTACAATAAAGTACCAGTAGATATCATACATGTTATGGTCCGCACGCCTGTCCGTTCAAGAAATGTGGTTGAGAAAAAACACTGATGGAGTCTGGTTACGGGGGACAAATTCAGACAGTCCCACCCTGCAGCTGCTGTGCTAGACATGAGATGCATGAAAATCCCAGCACTGCCCTCCCTAACCTTCTCCTGGTTATATAGTTGCAGAATATAATGACATGCTTGATGGATCACAGTCCATAATATCAACGAAGTCGAACAGTGAATCACAGCTCTTAGTATAGTCACATATACACAATACTTATGTAGTACACATATTTGCTTTGTGTATATACTTTGAGATATTGATAAGAAAGTATTTATTAGTGGAGGAGAATATGTTCAGTTGCAGGTCCTTGCCGCGCCTCTACCGACTTAAGTCAATCGATATAAGGCATGAGGTTTCGCCAACAGGGCTCTAGGATAAGGTTACACATTAAAAAAAAAAAAGAACCAGCAGACAGAGTGGATGAAAGAGATGGAGCCTGAGGTATTCATCTCTTTCAAACGTGGCATACTTTTTCCCAACAGGCTTGCTTAAGAGCTTCTTGATCTGCATGACAACCAAGAAACCAGCTGCTTCTTATTTTAGGTCAATCTATCTAATGTTATTGGCTATGAACAGGGATTTTCAAAGACATCTCATTGAGTCAAGACATAAAAATCTATCAGTTCCTGTCACAGTAAAATTGTTGCCATGGTTGCTTTGAGAATTATGTGTTTTCTTGGAGATGAACTAAAAACTCAAAGGCAAACCACAGTGATGTAAACAGAGATGAAAACCTGTACAGATGTTCCATGCATATTTTTTGCCTAGATAGTCTAGATTTTACCTAGAAAGTAATGTAGTAACACTGTGTGGTAAGACAGTAATGAAAAACACTGAAAGACATTCTTATACATTAATTTGACAAGGCAGTGCCAGGGGTTTTGAGGGTATGAATTGTGAATGATGTGTATTCATTACACATGTGTACAGTATATAATAATCTATACTTGTCCACACATCTCTGCACTGCTATAGACTTATTATTGATTTATTCACAGTACATATGTTTACATATATACCTATATATATATTACATACTGTACATATGCTACATGTTTATCTGCACTTGTCTACTATGCAACGGTGCAAAAGTTTTATCTATCTATCTATCTATCTATCTATCTATCTATCTATCTATCTATCTATCTATCTATCTATCTATCTATCCATCCATCCATCCATCCATCCATCCATCCATCCATCCATGCATCTATCTATCTATTAGTTTGTCCTGACTCACAAGCTCCGCCCACTGGTCAGTTTGTCCTGACTCACAAGCTTCGCCCACTGGCCAGTTTTTAAATCGCATCTTTGACCTCAATTAAGTTATATATCATATTAAGTATTCAGGGATGACTCCGCATCCAGGAAGTTTTTTCGCTTTTGTCTTTGTTCATATTTGTGGTATATAAGGACGGGCACCGTCGTCGTCATTTAGATGTTAATTTTAAACAAAACAGCCTCTGTGTGTCCTCGCGCTCCTGCCCCGCCCACACGCTGTCCCGTGCACGCTCATGTGTCCGTGAACGCGCTTAGCTCCAGACACACACGCGCGCGACTCTCCATCATCATTTTTCGGTAAGTCTGTTTATTATTTTCAGAATTTAAATGCAACAGAACGCATTTTTTTGCCAGACCGCTTGAATAATCTTATACTATTACTAATTAACCAGTCCATGTTGGTAAACGTGATGCTCCTGATTCATATTTGCTGTTACGCTGATTCTGTTTCGATCTATATTTATTTATTTATTTATTTAATATTATATTACTGATAGATTGTTTCTATTATTTATTTGCTGTTTCAATAGAGATCAATTAGTGGCTTAAAGGGAACGTCACAGTGTCTGGAATGTCAATCAGTTGCTATAGTGACAGCGCGTGATGGCAGATTGGTTAATTCATAAGCTCATATATATATATATATATATATATATATATATATATATATATATATATATATATATATATATATGTATGAGCTTATAATTATTTTGATGTCAGACTGAATTGTTGTTGTAAACACTAGGTCCTTGAGCCAGTTGAAGGTTGCAGAGTCTCAGCAGCCTTCCTGTCTACCTGTTAACACAAGAAAGCTTCTCTCAACATTTTTTAACTTATGATATGTGTTGCTTAGCTGACCTACTTATTATCCTAGCTTTGATATGGACTACAGGGCTTGATATGAAAATCCAGCTGTGCCCACATATGGATAAGATGCAAAACAGTCTATTAAAATATATCATGGATGCAAATATACACAGCCCTTCATCTGCAATTGGAGCATGAAATTTTTTATATACATAACCATGAGGCCTAGTTGTTCGACAGAAATGTCCTGTTATGAGGCTGAAACTGTTATATGCATTACGTCCTCTTAGCTGATGAAACTATACCGTCCTTCACCAAAAAAACTGTTTTTTAAGTACAGTTTTAGTATTTATTGATCATTATAAGCAATAAAAGATTCCTCCAGAATGGCTGAATCTGTCAAAGACTTAACTACTGTCTGTTCTGGTTTAGCTCAGCTGGTTAAGATGCACAGTATAAAAGAAAGTCAGTCTGCTGAACTGGGTGCTTTAATTATGAGCACTCTATATTGATACTGCTGGTGTTAACACACTAGGTGTTAACATGACACACTTATACTCTTATTTTAGCTGAATTATAGATCTTAACCTGTGAATAGCAAATCTAATCTGTTATTAATCTCTATATATGAGTTCCAAGAATAGTATGAGTATCAGTCAGACAGTATGACAATGGGGGGTGGGGGGTGATCTTATGTGCCACTTAGTGTCCCTTGTACTTGAGGTCACTGATTCTCTGTAGTTATTTATCATGTTTTAACAGTCCATTAGCTGAATATAAGCCAACAGTCAGTATTTTTATATTTAGTGTATCACTGTGCAATGTCCTAAAAAAATGAACAGAAGCAGTAACAGCTCTCTGTCCTTTTTTATATAATGATTCTTATACCAGCAAACCCTACCTTCACGTAAAGGTCTTTCAACTGACCTAAACCGATTATCATGGTTTACAAGACATCCAAATGCTGGCTCCTGAATAGTAGACAGAATTCTATTGATTTTATTGATGTGATTAAAAAAGCTTAACGGGCTTAAAAGACGAAGCTTGCACTGCATACTAAATCACCAAGCATAGATTAACTGGGATACACACACTTTCTCCTTGTTGTTCTCTTCCTCTTTTGTCTTCTCTATGCATGAACCATCTCTCTCATAACTCCATTAATAGAAGGGTTGTAGTGATGGACAGGAAGCAGATGAACTGATATAAAAGGGCCTCGTCATAATGTAATATCAGGCATTAAGAGAGATCTTTTAGTTTAAAGCAGCTTAAGTCTGTTCTATTCAGGGCCTTTCCAAGTGCCATCATAGCAACAACTCATATTTAAGGGAAAACCAAATAAATATGTAGTATAGGGTGTTTAATGATGCTAATGAATTACTCATGAAAAAATAGAGAAACTTTCAAGATTGAATTCATACCTTAGCAATATTATACCTTTAGGTTTGCATGCTGTGCTAACATTACAATAGTCGAAGCAAATGCCTATAAAGAAATAAAAGAAGAAACGCTTCTTTAAGATTGTGGCACACTTGATTTCCACATTAATTCAGCATTTTGATCAAACATAAAATATGTAAAATCTTATATTCACCTTTTAGGTTGATGGTGTTTGCACAAATCCCCTAAATCAGATTATTCTCTAAAGCAGAATTTAATTGTATTCATATACTGATGTTAGCTGTTGTGCCATGGTAAAAAATGATGCAAAAAAATGTAAATGTGTAAATTACAGGGTTTTTTTTTTTGTGAATTCGATATAAATTTACTGATTTGGGAAATGATACTAATTAGTATGTTGCTGTACATCAGGAGTTGTATAGCATAGTAGTATGTATATTATATATGTAATACTATATAAAAGTGTTCTATCAATACCACATGTGTTACGCATATGTAATGCTAAAAATAGTAAATCATTTTATTTATGAGTTGTTTTGATTTTTGTCTCTACCCTAATGGAAATATCTTACATCTGCTTGGGGAAAAAGTTGTACTCCTTTAAAAAGTCACATAAAACATTATACTATACTATACTATACTATACTATACTATACTATACTATACTATACTACAGTATACTATACTATACAATACTATACTATACTACAGTATACTATACTATACAATACTATACTATACTATACTATACTATACTACACTGTAGTGATCTCTTTCTTATTTTCCCTACACAAATAATTACCAATATTTTTAAGTGTCCGTGAATTTATTTTTTAATCTATGACTTTTATTATTTATTTTATGTGTTCTAGACTGCACTCTGAGAAAGAACTCAGAATTTACTGTTTATCGAGTGTTAATTCAACTCTACGGTTTTTTGACAAACAAGATCAAAAACAACATTTAAATAAAGCAGTGCAAGCTTACAGTACAATTACGTATCTACTCTGATTTCATTTTGGATAGACCGTAACTGTCAGACATCTCAGGTTGCCTCTTGCTGAAAGCTTTTGG